>NC_141497.1:26779176-27073340 GCF_009769465.1 Tauraco erythrolophus | reverse complement strand
TTTGGAATGACAGCGGCCGGATACACCAACTACGAGCTCCAGGCGCCACACGCAACAAAGACTACATGTCATCCGTTCTACCGACTGAGCGAATTCCACGTCATCTTTCCTGCCCTGAGAGACTGCTGTAATAGATGAAGACACATTTTGGAGGGATGACCCATGGCTAAGGGAATAGTATATATGTAAGGTTTGAGCATGATGTGCATGGTATGGAATAAGGGGTGGATACTGTCCCAGTTTTAGCTGGGACAGAGTTTTTTTTTTAACAGCCAGAAGAGCTCCCTGTTTTGGTTTCACTCAGAGGCTCACTCTGAGAAGAATGTTGATAGCAAGCTGATGTTTGTGGTTGGAAGTGAAACTCCAAGGACTTTTCAGTGTGCGGAGTACAGAAACACGGCAGGATAAGGGGGGAGCATAGCTGGGACAAGGGGGACACGATTCCCCTTGTCATTTGTGTGGAACTTAAGACTGAGGGCCAAACTGGCCAATTAGTATTCCATATCATGCAGCGTCATGCCCAGTATAAAAGCGAGGGTCAGCTGGGAAGAAGGGCTTTTTTGCGCTTTTGCTCTTTTTGCACTTTTGCTCTTTTGCGCTTGCTGCGCTGTTGCTCTGCTGTTTTTTTTTCTTTCTCTCTCTCTCTTTCTCTCCCTCTCTGCCCCTCTCTATTTCGGGGCCTCGCGTTCGTCCGGGATTTGCAGTTTTCGGGACGAGACGGGCTTCGCATACGAGGGGTGGTGAGCACCTACATTGTATTAAATCATCTGTATTAAATCACTCTTATCTCAACCCACGGGTTTCACGTTTATCCTTTAATTCTCTCCCTCATTCCTGGGGGTGGGGGAGGGGGAGTGACCGGCTGTGTGTGGGGCGGTTCAACATAACCCACGACATCCTCAATGATGCAATTTCACCTCACTTTTCAGCTGCTGGCACTGTACAAAGGGAACAATAGGTATTGGCTATTTTTTTAAAGCATCAGAGCTACTTAAACTATCTGCAAACTACAGTTAATGTACATGTAAGCTTGTCATGCATCAAAAGCCAAATTTTAACAGTATGTGAAAGGCCAATATGAATTTCTTTAGCCAGATCCCTGAATTTTGACAGTTAGCCTATCCATATGCAGAGGTCAGATCATACCTTTATTTGGACAGCATTATCAGACTATACCACATACTGTATATCTGCATTATTCTAAGATTGAACTTTTCTCAGTACTTAAACATTATCCTTTATTATACATCAACTAATTTATATTTTTTGGATTTTTGTTGTGTGGTGGTTTTTTTTAATACAGAGAACATGTTAGAATTCTATAACTATTCTTTATGGAATTCAAATAAATCTAGATTCCAGATTTTTTACAAGGAGGATGGAATGTCCAGCTGTTTGGCCACTCTAATAGCTCTTGCAGTTTCTGTTCAAAGGAATGCTGTGAAATGCACTAGCCTCCAAAAAAATAAAGTCTCAAAATGCATTAAAAATGTACACACACTAAAAGTATTTTATATTGACAAATAAGAAATGTTGTTTATTAAGACTGCGCTTCAGAAAGAGGATGTTTAGGGTTAAGTAGCCTTCATCAAGGCACAGCTTTGGAAGATCAAGGAAGAGGTAAGCACAGCTGTCTGTAGAAGACAAGTTACGTAAAACTACTGGTGAGGTGTGCATGCATGCAAACACAATTTAAAACTGCACAGCTGGTCTTTGTAACAAAACTGAACATAGTTAAAAGGAAATACTGTGACTGTTTAATGGCTGCAGTTTTACTTCATTGTTGAAAATGTGGCAAATATTTTCAAACATAGAATTCACAATTTGAATAAAGGAAATATTTTAAACAAAGTGCTTCACAGATCTGACCCCTGCGTAGCTGTACTGTTTGGTCTAGAAGCATTTTGTAGGCATCATAGAAACATTTCACACAAAACTGAAAATGTCTTTCAGGTGAATAAGAAACAGGACATTGCCATAGACGTTTCTCACGTTTTTACACTTTCAAGTAGTTGAGTTCTTACAGCCACTGGCTTTTGCAACAAATGTGTGCTACAGCAGTACGAGTTCATGGATTCCTTTAGCAGCAAAGGCCCGTTTCAAAGGGCACGTGGTATTTTCGGGTTGATCTGTTTACTGGCCTGTTCTTCCTCTTGTAGAGCTGCCCGGAAAGATTTCACTTTATCTTTAATGAAAAAGAGAGAATGAGTACTAATGCACCTGTGCTCAACACGGGTCTTGAAACTAAGCCCTGATGCTCCACATCCTGGCCCTAAGGCATAACAAAGAACATTCCTCCACAAAAATAGCTGATGCTACAAACTACCAAGAGGACTGAGATAAGCTTAAATTCAATACTCACCATACAAACAAGTTTCTTAGCAGCTTAGTCCCTTCTTAGATGCTACCCCTGTCTCTAGGCAGGATAGGTTTGGAAACTGCACAATTGCATTGTGTGTCTCAAGAGGAAAAAGAAATTGTACAATCTCTGGAAGCAAGGTCAGGCTTCACAGGAAGATTACAGAGCTGTGGTTCATATATGCAGGGAGAAGACATGAAAGGCCAAAGCTCAGAGTTGAAACTGTCCAGTGTTGTGTCAGACAACAAGAAGGGCTTTTTAAAGTATGTTAATATCAAGAGGAGGTCTAAAGAAAACATTGGACTGATACTTGTTGATGATGGTCATCAGACTAATAGGGATGAAGAAAAAACAGAAGCATTCAATGCTTCTTTTGCCTGTCTTTAATAATACTGACAGACCTTGGACTGTCCAGTCCCCTGAGTCAGAGGACCACGAGTATGGGAACAGTGACTTTCTATTTATGGACACTGAAATTGTAAAGGACCAACTGTATCAGCTGAATGTTCACAAGTCCATGGGGCCTGATGGGATTTATCCCAGAGTACTGAAGGAGCTAGTGGATATTATGGCAGGACCCCTCTCAATCATCTAATGAAGATCTTGGGAGTCTAGGGAGGTCACTGCTAACTGGAAGCTAGTCAGTGTTATTCCAATTTTTAAGAAGAACGTGAGGGAAGACCCTGGAAACTGCAGACTTGTTAGTCTAACCTTGGTTCCTGGAAAAATTGTGGAGAAGATCATACTGGCTACTATTGAAAGGCATTTCAAGGACAATGCAATCATCAGGCACAGTCAACATGGGTTCACAAAGGGAAAGTCCTGTTTAACTAATTTGATATCCTTCTGTGATAAGGTCACCTGCCTAGTGGATGAAGGGATGGTGGTGGATGTGGTTTTTCTGGATTTTAGTAAGGCTTTTGGTACTGTCCCTCACAGCATCTTTCTGGGCAAGTTGTCCAACTGTGAGATCGCAGAATAGAATCGTTTAGATTGGAAAAGACCCTTAAGATCATCGAGTCCAACTATTAACCTAAACCACTGCCAAGTTCACCACTAAACCATATCTGGAAGTGCCACATCTACACGTCTTTTAAATACCTCCAGGGATGGTGACTCAACCACTTCTCTGGGCAGCCTGGTCCAATGCATGACAACCCTTTCAGTGAAGAATTTTTCATAATATCCAATCTAAACCTCCCCTGGCACAACTTCAGGCAATTTCCTCTCGTCCTATCACTTGGTACTTGACAAAAGAGGCCGACACCCACCTCACTACAACCTCCTTTCAAGTAGTTGTAGAGAGTGATAAGGTCTCTCCTCAGCCTCCTTTTCTCCAGGCTAAACAACCCCAGTTCCCTCAGTTGCTCCTCATAAGACTTGTCCTCTATAAACCATAACAACCCTTCACCAGCTTCATAGCCCTTCTTTGGACACGCTCCAGCACCTCAATGTCTTTCTTGTAGCGAGGGGTGCAAAACTGAACACAGTATTTGAGGTGTGGCCTCACCAGTGCTGAATACAGGGGGACGATCACTTCCCTAGTCCTGCTGGCCACACTATTTCTGATACAAGCCAGGATGCTACTGGCCTTCTTGGCCACCTGGGCACACTGCTGGCTCATATTCAGCCAGCCATCCACCAAACCCCCAGGTCCTTTTCTGCCAGGCAACTTTCCAGCCACTCTTCCCCAAGCCTGGAGCGTTGCATGGGGTTGTGGTGACCCAAGTGCAGGACCTGACTCAGCCTTGTTGAACCTCATACAATTGACCTCAGCCCATCGATCCAGCCTGTCCAGAGCCCTCTGTAGAGCCTTCCTACCCTCAAGCAGATCAACACTCCCACCCAACTTGATGTCATCTGCAGACTTACTGAGGGTTAGCTCGATCCCCTTGCCCAGATCATTGATAAAGATATTAAACAGAACTGGCCCCAATACTGAGCCCTGGGGAACACCACTTGTGACCAGCCATCAACTGGATTTAACTCCATTCACCATCACTCTTTGGGCCTGCATATCTAACCAGTTTTTTTATCTGTCGAAGAGTACGCCTGTCCAAGCCATGAACAACCAGTTTCGCCAGGAGAATGCTGTGGGAAACGGTGTCAAAGGCTTTACTAAAGTCTAGGTAAACAACATTCACAGCCTTTCCCTCATTCACTAAGTGGGTCATCTTGTCATGGAAGGAGATCAGATTAGTCAAGCAGGACCTGCCTTTCATAAACCCATGTTGACTCAGCCTGATCACCTGGTTGTCCTGTACATGCTGCGTGATGGCACTCAAGATGATCTGCTCCATAACCTTCTCCAGCACTGAGAGATGATGAGCAGGTACACGGTGCACTTGGTGAAGAACTGGCTGAATGGCAGGACTCAAAGGATTATAGTGAATGGGGCTACATCTGGCTGGCAACCAGTCACCAGTGGTGTCCCTCAGAGTTCAATTCTAGGGCCAGTTCTGTTCAATATATTTATCAATTGCCGCAGCTGGAAGGCTTCAGGCGGCTCCAAGCAGACCAATGTTCCAATGCAAAGGCTTTAGGCTCTACTCTAAGGAAGACCCACACTCCTCCAAGGCTCAGGAGGAAATGCCTCACCCTTAGGAGTAAACACCCTGCCTTAAATAGTCAGGAGTCACATGATTTGCTAGATGGGTCAAGGCTATTGGTCACTTGACCATCCATCTCCCAGAGTGATTGGCTGAATGCTACAGCACCTGTTTCAAGGTAACTTTCCCAGTGTAACGAGCTACAGGTGTTTCAACGTCTCGCCACCGGTTGCAGGGGAAACTCAGCTCCGGCACACCTTGTCCCGTTCCATCTTCACTGACCTGGTGTCTGTGTAGCCGTTTCTCTCAGATCTCAGTCCTCTCTGGGTGAACTCGGCCCGGTGGGCACCCTGGGAGCGGGGCTCTCCCCGAGTTCCCCAAGCGGCTCTGTCGCGGCCATCCTCAGCGGGTGGCACCGGCCTGGCACGGGCCGCCGCCCGGCCGGGAGCCGGGACAGCACCCTCCTCCCCTCTCCTCGCTCCTGGGCAAAGGCACACCTTTTCCGGTTCCTTTGTCCCAGCTTAAATAGGGCAATTCGCAGAGGCACTGATTGGCTCAAATCCCGAGGGGGATGGGAGTCCAATCTGGTGGCCAGAACCAGGAGGTCACAGGGAGCAAATCCCCTCTCCTGCCACCAGAACCCCCCTCCCCCCCCCATCAAACCATCACAATCTCTCTTGCAAATTTGTCAATTGAAAGAGATCCCAGGGGATGGTTCATGTAGTATGCTGTGGATGACCACTCCAAGGTCCCACAGTTCCTTCTGTTTTAACAATGGATGTGGCTTCATATTCAGGAGGATTTGTGGGGATCAGAATCACCCCAGATGTCTCCATCCCAATCTTAAAGAGATACTATTAGTTTCCTAATCTGTAGGAAGTCAGGGGCGCGGGGACCCTGCAGAAGCATCATCTTGACCTTTTCTCCCAACTTTTGTCTTTTCTCCTTTTCTTCCTGTAACTGTTTCTGCAGCTGTTCAGTTTTTAAAGACAGTAACAGCTCAGTTGCTTTTCTACCTTCTATTTCTTTCTCTAGGTCCTTCTCCTTTCTATTTCTATTCTCCCTTTCTTGATATACAGCTTTTAAACAGGTACCTAGCATCTTGCAGATAACTCCTTTCCCCTTTCCATCCTTTGTGTGGCCCCTAGTTATTTTAGGTGCTCTTCAATGGCTTCCTAATTATGCCAAATGTCAGGAGCCCACTTTTCTGAGAAGTTGGGACTTGGGTTCACTCCATGCCTCCGTAAATAATCGGTGATACTACTTGCCATCCTGCCAACTACGTCAATTTGTCACAGATGGAGTGATGCACTTAACTTGTAAGAGAGAAGCAGCAATATATTTTATTGATACAAGACAATGAGGTAAATATAAATCACAACTTGATGATTTTCAAGTTACAATAAGTTTTCATCAAACCACAGAGAAGAACTCTGGTGGTGATTGGTGACTGTCTTGGTCACAGTGACCACGAAGCAGTTGAGTTTCAAATCATTGGAGATGATAGGAAAAAACCTGCCAGAGAAACTTTGTCCCTGGATATGGGGAGAGCAGACTTCAGGCTGCTGAAGGAGCTAGTTGACTCAGTGGATGAAGGAAAGGCTGTGAATGTTGTTTACCTAGACTTTAATAAAGCCTTTGACACCATTTCCCACAGCATTCTCCTGGTGAAACTGGCTGCTCATGGCTTGGACAGGCGTACTCTTCACTGGGTAAAAAACTGGCTGGATGGCCAGGCCCAAAGAGTTGTGGCAAATGGAGTTAAATCCAGTTGATGGTTGGTCACAAGTGGTGTTCCCCAGGGCTCAGTATTGGGGCCAGTTCTGTTTAATATCTTTATCAATGATCTGGATGAGAGGATCGAGCGCACCCTCAGTAAGTCTGCAGATGACATCAAGTTGGGTGGGAGTGTTGATCTGCTTGAGGGTAGAAAGGCTCTACAGAGGGCTCTGGACAGGCTGGATCGATGGGCTGAGGCCAACTGTATGAGGTTCAACAAGGCCAAGTGCTGGGTCCTGCACTTGGGTCACCACAACCCTATGCAACGCTCCAGGCTTGGGGAAGAGTGGCTGGAAAGTTGCCTGGCAGAAAAGGACCTGAGCGTGTTGGTGGACGGCTGGCTGAATATGAGCCAGCAGTGTGCCCAGGTGGCCAAGAAGGCCAGTAGCATCCTGGATTGCATCAGAAGTAGTGTGGCCAGCAGGACTAGGGAAGTGATCGTCCCCCTGTATTCAGCACTGGTGAGGCCACGCCTCAAATACTGTGTTTGGTTTTGGGCCCCTCACTACAAGAAAGACATTGAGGTGCTGGAGCGTGTCCAAAGAAGGGCTAAGAAGCTGATGAAGGGTCTAGAGCACAAGTCTTATGAGGAGCAGGTGAGGGAACCGGGATTGTTTAGCCTGGAGAAAAGGAGGCTGAGGGGAGACTTTACCACTCTCTACAACTACCTGACAGGAGGTTGTAGCGAGATGGATGTCCATCTCTTATCCTAAGTAGCAAGTGATAGGACGAGAGGAAATGGCCTCAAGTTGCACCAGGGGATGTTTAGATTGAATATGAAGAAAAAATTCTTCACTGAAAGGGTTGTCAAGCATTGGACCAGGCTGCCCAGAGAAGTGGTTGAGTCACCGTCCCTGGAGGTATTTAGAAGATGTGTATATGTGGTGCTTGGGGACATGGTTTAGTGGTGGACTTGACAGTGTTAGGTTTACGGTTGACTCAATGATCTTAAGGGTCTTTTCAAACCTAAATGATTCTGATTTTATGATTCTATGTTTCTAGTTAGTAAGGTCCCCTGGGAATCTGCTTTTGAAGGTATTAGGGTCCATGAATGCTGGTCACTTTTTAAGAGCCATCTTTTAAGAGCACAGGAGCAGGCAATTCCAAAATGTTGCAAGTCAAGCAAGCAGGGCAGAAGACTGTCTTGGCTGAGCAGGGATCTTCTAGAACTCTAGGTGGAAAAGGAAAGCATATGGACATTGGAAGCAAGGACAGGTGACACAGGAGGACTATAGAGATGCTGTTTGCCACTGTAGGGAGATAATTTGTGTGGCCAAAGCTCGATTAGAGTTTGAACTGGCCAGCACTGTGAAGGACAACAAAAAGGGCTTTTAAAAATATGTTAACAGCAAAAGGAGGATCAGAGATAACATTGGTCCATTGCTTGATGAGGTCAGTCACCTCACAAATAGGGATGTAGACAAAGCAAAGACATTTAATGCCTTCTTTACCTCTGTCTTCAACACCGACGATGGGTCCTGGGACCCCTAGAGCCCTGTGTTGGAAGACCATGATTGGGGAGATGATAAACTCCCAGCTGACCCTGAACTTGTTCAAGACTTGCTGCTCCAGCTGGATGCACATAAGTCTATGGGGCCTGATGGGATTCATCCCAGGGGACTGAAAGAGCTGGCTGATGTCATCATGGGACCTCTCTCCACTATTTTTCAATGGTCTTGGGAGTCTGGAGAGGTCCCAGTCAAGTGGAAGGTGGCAAATATTGTCCCAATTTTCAAGAAGGGTAAGAAGGAAGACCCTGGTAATTACAGGTCTGTCAGTCTTGCTTCACTGCCTGACAAAATTATGGAGAAGATTATTCTGGGAGTTATTGAAAAGCACTTGAGAGACAATTCAGTCATTGGTCATAGCCAGCATGGGTTCACAAGGTTAAAGTCCTACTTAACTAACTTAATTTCCTTTTATGACAAGGCCACCCATCTAGTTGACCAAGGGAAGCCAGTAGATGTGGGGTTTTTTTTGATTTTAGCAAAGCTTTTGATACTCTCACAGTGTCCTTCTGGACAAGATGTCCAGCACACAACTAGACAAGTCCATAATACATTGGGTGAGCAATTGGCTGACGGGTTGGGATCAAGAGATCTAGTAAATGGGGTTACATCAGGCTGGCAGCCAATCACCAGTGGGGTTCCTCAGGGCTCAATTTTAGGGAAAGTGCTCCTCAATGTTTTTATAAATGATCTGGATGCAGGAATCAAATGTACATTAAGTAACTTTGCCGACAATACTAAACTAAGAGGAGCTGTGGACTTCCTCGAGGGTACAGAGGCCTTATAGAGAGATCTGGATAGACTAGAGAGCTGGGCAATCACCAATCATATGAAATTTAAGAAGAGCAAGTGCCAAATTCTGCATCTGGGATGGAGTAATCCTGGTTATAGATACAAACTGGGGGATGAGAGGTTGGAGAGCAGCCCCGCAGAAAGAGATCTGGGCAGTTGGATTGATGGCAAGTTGAATATGAGTCAGCAGTGTGCCCTGGCAGCCCAAAGGACCAACCATGTCCCAGGGCGCATCAAGCGCAGCATAACTAGCTGGTTGAGTGTGCTTGGTTTATCATAGAACGGTTAGGGTTGGAAGGGACCTTAAAGATCATCTAGTTCTAACTCCCCTGCCATGGGCAGGGAAACCCTCCACTACACCAGGTTGCCCAAAGCCTCATCCAACCTGGCCTTGAACACTGCCAGGGATGGGGCATCCACAACTTCTCTGGGCAACCTGTTCCACTGCCTCACCACCCTCAGAGTGAAAAATTTCTTTCTTATATCTAACCTAAATCTGCCCTCTTTCAGTTTAAATCCATTGCCCCTTGTCCTATCACTACACACCCTTGTAAAAAGTCCCTCTCCAGCTTTCCTGTAGGCCCCCTTTAGGTACTGGAAAGCTGCTATAAGATCACCCCGGAGCCTTCTCTTCTCCAGGCTGAACAGCCCCAACTCTCTCAGCCTATTTTCATAGCAGAGGTGCTCCAGCCCTCTGATCATCTTCGTGGCCCTCCTCTGGACTCATTCCAGTAGCTCTATGTCCTTCTTGTATTCCGATGTATTCCCTGCGGGGCTGTTCATCACCGCGGGCAGAGGGGGCCGGGCTCTCATTGTGCTGTCCTGTCTCATATCGCTTTATGACACGATCGCGGCGCTGGCCACGCAGCTGGGCTGGTCCGTGTACGTGGCGTTGGCATCGTGCCCGTGTCTCGGGCGCCACCTCTCGCAATTTGCCGGTAACCGCGCCCAGTCCCTGGGGAAGGCAGGAGAGGGTCCCTTTCCCCTCCCCCCGTTCTGCACCCCGCCCTTCTCATTCCGGCTGATTACAACGGCCTTTGAGGATTTTGAATACTCTGGGAGTGTCCTAGCCAGCGTGGTCTCAATGCTCTGTGTCCTGAAGGTGTTTCGGGTTTTGATTGGAGTTAAATGAGTATTTAACGATATCCCAGAGAGATCCGCCCTGAGGCCACATAGTTATGAGTGGCAGGGCGTGTGGGAGAGCAGGGGCAAAGGCCTAAGACAGTTGGTACCTCCAGTGTTTCGGAACTTCACCTCTGAACAAGTGCAGAATCCTGAAAAACTGATAGAATGTTTGGAAAAACTATGCTGTCACCCTGGCGATCCCTGGGAGACCCAGATCAGTGCAATGTGCTGAGGCTGGGCCCACGCCTACCGAGCTGCCTTGTCTAACACTCTTCAGCACTCTCAAAGGGGAGAGGAGGTCCCTGGATCTGATGACAAAATGACAGACACTGCAGCTGAACCAGAGAACCCCCCTGTTCTGGTATCAGTTGCCCCTGTACAGAAGAAAAAATGCATAAAAAACAGTTCACTTAGTAAGGGATGAAGATGAACCAGGGCCATCACAAGAACAGGAAGAGGCAGAGCCCACACATGAGACTGATTTTCTGATCTCTATCCCAAGGTGAGCTGTGAAATATGTGAAAGGATTTCAGCCGCCTTCAAAACGTAAACATTGTCACCTGGCTGCTCCGATGCTGGGATAATGGAGCTGATGGCCTGGAACTAGATGGTAGGAAAGCCAGGCAGCTGAGATCCTTGTCCAGGGAAAAGGACATCGACAATGCAATTGGAAAAAAAAAAAAAATCCTCAGCCTCTGGAGGCGACTTCTGTCAAGCGTAAAGGAAAGGTACCCCTTCAAGGATGATATGACATGTCACCCAGGCAAGTGGAGCACCATGGAAAGAGGTATCCAGTACCCGAGGGAGTTAGCTGTGCTGGAGGTGATTTACAACCATCTGAATAATGAGCAGTTGTCGCAGCTGGAAGGCTTCAGGTGGCTCTAAGTAGACCAATGCTCTAATGCGAAGGCTTCAGGCTTACTCTAAGGAAGGCCCACACTCCTCCAAGGCTCAGGAGGAAATGCCTCACCCTTAGGAGTAAACGCCCTGCCTTAAATAGTCAGGAGTCACATGATTTGCTAGATGGGTCAAGGCTATTGGTCACTTGACCATCCATCTCCCAGAGTGATTGGCTGAATGCTACAGCACCTGTTTCAAGGTAACTTTCCCAGTGTAACGAGCTACAGGTGTTTCTTAGTTAGCCTGCATAGGGAAAGAACCTTCACAGGATGCTGCAGCAGCCAAAAGGTTTCTCCACAATTCCCCCTTTTTGTTTTAAGATTAGTTTAAATCAAGCAGGGAGATTTTTCAGCAATACCATGGGAGATACATCTAGCAAACCAGTCATACATTTAGTTATTAATTCTAACATTCTGACTCCGACAGAGACTTGAAATTTAGTCTCTACTCGTGGAAGGAACAGGTTGATGGCCGATGTCATTATTTCCATTAGAAGGGTCATTTGATGGATGATCTCCATTCTGGCCATCGTTCGGATGTTGCCTGTTCTGTTTCTGATGTTGCAGGTCAGGGCAGACGCATCTTGCGGGTAGCCATCGTATCCCAGTATCTGTGGAAACGCAAGCATACCCACGACCCCAAGCAATAAGCTCACATGGGCCTTCCCACGTCTTAGTGAGTAGGTCCCGTATCCAGACTTTTGCTCGGGGCAGGTGCGTCTCGCCTGAAGACTGCAACGAAAGAAAGTGATTCAAAATAATGGGATTATTTGAATTTGATGGCACCGTAAGATGGTTAATTGTGTATAACGCTTTTTCTAGGCGACTCTGTGGGGTTTCTCCATGCATTCCCCCTTTTTGTTTTTCTAAAACACGCTTCAAGGTGCCATGAGCGCGTTCAACAATGGCTTGGCCAGTAGGAGAATGCGGAATACCCAAGGTATGATTTACACCCCATAGTTGTAAAAACTGCCGCGTCTTCTGTGAGACATAGGCCGGGCCATTATCGGTTTTTATAGAAGAAGGCACGCCCAAGACCGCAAAAGCGAGTTTCCAATGGGCAATGGCATCGCGACTTTTCTCCCCAGTATGAGCAGTTGCCCACATAGCTGAGGAGAAAGTGTCAATAGACACGTGCACATACTTAAACCTGCCAAATTCAGGAACATGCGTTACATCCGTCTGCCAAAGCTGCAGGGCCTTTAGGCCTCTGGGGTTTACCCCCGATGGCAGAGGTGCCGCAAGTCCGTGGCAGTCAGCGCAAGCGCTGACAATGTCCCGAGCCTCAGTGGGCGTTAAGTGGAACTGTTTCTGCAGGGTATGTGCGCTTTGATGGAAGAAATTATGCGATGCCTTGGCTTGTGCGATCTTATCGGGCTGAGGTGCTACCCATGCGGGGTTAGCTAGCATGTCAGCCCTGGCATTGCCTTCCGTTATAAAGCCTGGCAAATTAGTATGACTATGGGTATGCAGGATGTAATATGGGTGAACTCGATCTTGAATTGCACACCATAAGGTTTTTAACAGAGAAAACAGAGCCGCATTGTTCACTTCTTTCAGAAGTGAACAATCTAAGCGTTGCGTTATATCAGCCACATAAGCAGAATCGGTGACCAAATTCAAAGGTACCTGCGAGAACCGTTGAAAGGCCATGGCAACAGCCCTCAGTTCAACCAACTGGGCTGAGCCTGACTCATGGCCTTCCAGCACCTGCCACTCAGATTCCTCCTTCCAGGTAACAATAGCTTTCCCAGTTTTCCCAGACCCATCAGTGAAGACGGTGGGTCCTTGTACTGGCACTCGGCTATTTTTTGGCCGCAAGGTAAAGCTTGTCGATCTTGCCAATTGCAGCAATTTATGGCTAGGCAGATGGTATGCAATTTGTCCTGAGAAATTTTCCAGCGCACTTTGGAGAGGAGCACTGTTAGTAAGGCTCCACTCAAAGTATTCCTGCTGTACTGGCAGAACAATTATTGCAGGATCTGCTGCCACCAATTGTAGACAGCGCTGACGGCATTTGATTATCAGACAAGCAATTAATTCAAATAACGTAGATGCTGTCTTTTTTGGTTGGTGCGGCAAAAAGACCCATTCCAGAATATGCAAGGGGTCAGACCACTGTTTGTTCCATTGGCCAATGATACCTGTTGGATGAGAATCTGGAGTGGTAATAAAAACGGTAATATCAACGGAGGGATCTATTCGGTAAACCTGACGAGCAGAAATGGCCTGTTGAACCTCCTCTAGTGCCCGTCGCGCTTCAGGAGTCAGTTTTCGAGGTGAATTCAACTCAGGGTCCCCCTTTAAAATATTGAAGAGCGGCGCAAGTTGCGCCGTGGTTAGCCCTAGATAGGGACGTAACCAATTGATGACGCCCAACAGTTTCTGAGCGTCATTCAAGGTCTTAATAGAACTCGAGAATTGCACCTCTTGGTGTTGTATAGTTTGGTCCAAAATTTTGACTCCTAAATATCTCCAAGGAGGATGCTGTTGAACTTTCTCCGGAGCCACTTGCAATCCATAAGAATGCAGAGCAGCGAGTAGCCGAGGCTGTATCTTCAGCAGCTCGTCCTGGGTGGATGCTGCTACCAGGATATCATCCATGTAATGGTAGCAGTATGCTTCAGGGAACTGCTTACGGATTCCGGACAAAGCTTGAGCAACGTACCATTGACAGATAGTCGGGCTGTTCTTCATGCCCTGAGGTAGGACCTTCCATTGATATCTCTTTGCAGGTTCAGCGTTGTTAACCGCAGGTACAGTAAAGGCAAATTTTGGTTTGTCATTAGGATGTAAGGGGATCGTGAAAAAACAGTCCTTCAAATCAATGATCAAGATTTCCCACCCTGCTGGAATCATGGTGGGTGAGGGCATACCAGGCTGCAATGCCCCCATGCTTTCCATTACTGCATTGATTTTTCGGAGATCTTGTAGCAATCTCCATTTTCCTGATTTCTTCTTAATTACAAAGACAGGCGTATTCCAGGGACTGGTAGAAGGTTCAAGGTGTCCCTGTTGTAATTGTTCCTTAACTAGTTGATGAAGGGCGACTAATTTTTCTTTTGGTAGGGGCCACTGGGGTTGCCAGATGGGTTTGTTTGCTAACCATCGCAAAGGCAACGTAGGATATTGTGCGCCCTTCAGTACAGTGGCCCCCATCAAAAATTTGTCCCGATACGTACTCCCCAGGCCGCCAAGACATCCCGCCCCCAGAGGTTGAGTGGAGCTGTAGTGACATAGGGCCGAATTGTAGCTGTTTGACCCTCTGCGTTCTTTACCACCACAGGTCGTTCGCTTCGATAACTCTGTGTGGTTCCTCCCAGTCCTGCAATGGCTGACCCCGCGGGGGCTAAAGGCCATGTAGGAGGCCATGCGGAGAAGGAGACGATTGTCACATCAGCCCCTGTGTCAATCAAACCTCGGAGCTGAATCCTGGACGGCTGGGCATCTGGCAATATTAAGGTGCAAGTCATCTGTGGCTTTTGGCTGGAGATATCCGCAGTCCAGTAAACTTGCGGAAGTCCTGTGGAACCAAAACCACCACCTTCACGACTCTGTCGTTTTGCCTTAGGGACACTTGATTTGAAGGGTACAAGTTGAGCGATCCGAGTCTTTTCCGGTATTGTGATGGGGGGGTGGGCGTGGAAATCATCGCACAAATTTGTCCTGTGAAGTCAGCGTCAATAACTCCTGGGCGAACAAAGATCCCTTGAATGGTGGTACTAGATCTGCCCACCAATAATGCACTCAGCCCATGTCCTAGAGGCCCAAACGCATCCAAGGGAACCTTATAGACCCGACAGGATTCTAAGACGACTGTTGTTGCGGTGCATACATCCACCCCGGCTGATCCCTTTGTGCTGGCTGAAAGCTGGCTGAGTAAACCTGGGTTGGTATCATGCTCTGGGGAAACATTTCTGTCTGAGCGCACATCCCCATTGCGCTCCTGGGGAAGTTTCCCGAACGTGTCAGGGGTCGGCCATTGGCATGGTATAACAATTCACAATATCTCGCAGAATGGCCTGGCTTATCGCATCTTATGCAGCGAGCAGGTCTCCTGTTATCCTTGTTTCTTCTTTGTCTCGTCTGTCTTTGTCTATTGTCCCTCTTAGGTTGTCTTTTCAGTTCCGGGTCAGCATTTTTGGGTTGACTAGGCCGTAGAATTGTGGCCAGAGCAGACTTATAGCTTTCAGATTCTAGCTTAGAGCATGCTTCGATCATTTCTGTTAGTGTAGGCTCCCCTGGCATGGAATTCATGATTTTTCTACATTCTTCATTGGCATTGTCTTTTGCCAGCTGCTTACATAGTAGTTGTCTCAGGTTTTCATCTTTGACCTGTTTTTCAAGGGCTGCAGCAACTTTCTCTACAAAAGATAAAAAGTGTTCTTTCTGCCCCTGATAAATCTTCACGTACTGTGTTTTTGGGGCAGCCATATCTATGCCCTTTAATAGAGCTCCCACACCGATCTTTTGGGCTTGCTCAAGAACTTGGGGGTGCCATGTAGCTTGAAAATCAGGGTCAGCGAAAGCATTGGCTCCCAGTAGAGCATCTGCTGGAGCTCCGTATCTGGGGTCAGTTGGGGGTAATTGCATATTTCCAGCTGCAGCTCTCTCAGCCATTCTTCTCCAATTGGCCTCAAAGACTGTATATTGTACTGGTTGAAATAATACCTGACCTAGATGTTTAATGTCGAATGGGGAGAGTAGGTCAGTATTTAATATCCTCATGATCTGCATGACCTGAGGAGAGTCTAAGCCGTATTGTGCTACCTTGGTTTGCAGGTCTTGGACTACCTTCCAGGCAATGGTTTCATGTTTGTCAATTTGACCTGAGTTAGGAAGCGCCTTTTGTACTGGGAAGGCTTGGATAAGATCCTCTGTTCGTTCATTACTTCCCTGAACAATCTGCTCAGACCCCTTTTCAGGCAACCCAACTTTTTCTATTAGATCCCAGTCGCCAGCCTCCAGAGCCCGCCTCTTGACTTCTTCCCAGAACCGTTTTGAATTTTTTGGACGCACAGTCACCTTGCATTCGGGAAGTGTCCAGGGACGGTTGTGGGCTGGCCATGTTTGTTGTTGTCTGACTGTCGCCACGGCTTCCTGCAGTGATGAAACATTATCAGGCAGGGGTGTGTCCAATGGCTTCTGACAGGATGCAGACGCTGGGCCAACAGGTCGTGTAAAGGCGGAGGCTGTGGCCGGTTGTGGAACAGTCCATGGAGATGCAGTCTGGGTTGCAGAAACTTGTGTCGGCACCACTGTCTGTGAAGGTGCCACTGCTGTTGTCAGTGGCATACTTGGCGCCACTTCCGGGGTCGTTGCTGGGCCGGTTGGCACGGCCAGTCCAGGTTGTCCCGGTACAGATTCGGCAGCAGTAACCTGCCGCAACATTTCCATCAATGCCGTTAGTTGTTGCGACATTCCTTGCAAGCCTGCCATAACCTGCTGTATTATGAAATGCGTTGTTCGGGGTTGCTCCATTTGTGCCCGTGGCAGATAGCCGGGTGCTATGGGTGATGCTGCAGGACATGAAGTCGCGGTAAACCAGGGTGCCATGCCCGGGAACTGTCCTTGTGGTGCCTGGTCTGGTTGAGGGGCCAATGGCGGAGCAGTAGGAAGAACATGTTCTGCTGTAATGGCTGAAGTAGCCGGTTGAGATGCAGAAGAAGGGGAGGCTGTTGGGGCGAAGGGTGGGGGACGCTCCGATGCTTTGTCTTGTCCGGAGGAGTATTCCCGCAAAAAATCACAAGGAGGACACTTGGGTTGGACATAATCTCGCAGGGAGGGGTAAAGCTTCTGTGCAGTCCCCACAACTTTCTCCATATCTGAGGACAGCGGGGGCACAACTGGTGCACTACCCGTGGTCAGTCCCCTTTCAGATAATTCATCGTCCCCTTCAGAAACTTCACTTGTGGATTCATCAGAATCTGGCAATACTTTGTCCTTCCTTTCTACCGTCCATGTCTGCATTACATCATATACAGTTCCCCAAATACGTAGCAGACCAGTCAGGTTCTTTCATCCAAATACTGTTTCATAGATTAGCTTATCCCCCAGCTGCTTCCACGCTTCTGAGCTAAAGGGGGTGTTGAGGTCGGTCAGGCATTCATGCTCTGCCACCCAATCTAACAGCTCACAGAGAGCTTCATCACTTATTTTAGCCCCTGCGACTGCCATTGCAGGTTTGAGAATGGAAAACATCATGCTTTCTTTTGTGGAGCTTTGTCCCATCATTCTAATTTGCAGTTCATCCCTTGGAGCCCCGTGTACGGAAGCACGTACCTTCAGATCTTAGTTGTGGCTGGATCACATCGGGGTCACCAGTTGTCGCAGCTGGAAGGCTTCAGGCAGCTCCAAGCAGACCAATGTTCTAATGCAAAGGCTTTAGGCTCTACTCTAAGAAAGGCCCACACTCCTCCAAGGCTCAAGAGGAAATGCCTCACCCTTAGGAGTAAACGCCCTGCCTTAAATAGTCAGGAGTCACATGATTTGCTAGATGGGTCAAGGCTATTGGTCACTTGACCATCCATCTCCCAGAGTGATTGGCTGAATGCTACAGCACCTGTTTCAAGGTAACTTTCCCAGTGTAACGAGCTACAGGTGTTTCTTAGTTAGCCTGCATAGGGAAAGAACTTTCACAGGATGCTGCAGCAGCCAAAAGGTTTCTCCACAATCAATGATCTGGATGCAGGAGTTGAATGCACCATTAGCAAATTTGCTGATGATACCCAACTGGGAGGTGCTGTTGACACTCTCGAAGGACAAGAGGCCTCGCAGAGGGATCTAGATAGATTGGAGCATTGGGCAATCATCAGTGGCATGAAATTTAACAAGAAAAAATGCTGGATTCTGCACCTGGGACGGAGTAACACCAGGCACAAGTATAAACTGGGAGACGAGTGGCTGGAGAGCAGCTCTGCAGAAAGGGATCTGGGGGTGCTGGTCGACAGCAGGCTCACTATGAGTCAGCAGTGTGCCCTGGCAGCCAAGAAGGCAAACCACATCCTGGGGTGCATCAAACACAGTATAACCAGCTGGTCAAGAGAGGTGATTATCCCGCTGTATTTAGCATTGGTGTGGCCTTGCCTTGAGTACTATGTGCAGTTCTGGGCCCCACAATTTAAGAAGGACGTTCAGGTACTCAAATATGTCCAGAGGAGGGCAACAAAGATGGTGAAAGGCATGTCCTATGAGGAGTAGCTAAGGACTCTGGGTTTGTCTAGTCTGGAGAAAAGGAGGCTGAGGGGCTACCTCACTGCTCTCTGCAGCTTCCTGAGGAGGGGAAGCAGGGAGGGAGGTGCTGAGCTCTTCTCCCTGGTATCCAGTGACAGGACATGTGGGAATGGTTCAAAGCTGCATCAGGAGAGGTTCAGAGTTGACATGAGGAAGCATTTCTTTACGAAGAGGGTGGTCAAACACTGGAACAGGTTTCCTGGAGAGGTGGTTGATACCCCGTGCCTGTCAGTGTTTAAGAGGCATTTGGACAATGCCCTTAATGTCAGGCTTTAACTTTTGGTCAGCCCTGAATTGATCAGGCAGTTGGACTAGATGATCATTGTAGGTCTCTTCCAGCTGCAACTGTACTATTCTATTCAATTCACTTGTCTAGTGGAAGGTGTCCCTGCCCATGGCAGGGGGGTTAGAAGTAGATGATCTTTAAGGTCCCTTCCAACCCAAACCATTCTATGATTCCATTCCCAGTATGTAACCTGTTCACACTTAAAATCTGCTTCTAACTTACAGAGTATAGGGAGATACACACCACATACTTCCTTTTCCTTTCAAGCAGCTTCCAAACCATCCTTAGACACATACAAAATTGTATTTAATGTACAATTAGTCACTTCTATACATTCTAAAACCCAGCAGAGTAAATTCTACTCCCAACTTTTCATAGAATCATAGAATGGGACACCTTCCACTAGATCAGGTGGCTCAAAGCCTCATCCAACCTGGCCTTGAACACCTCCAGGGATAAGGCATCCACAACTTCTCTGGGCAACCTGTTCCAATGTTTCACTACCCTCAATGTAAAAAATTTCTTCCTTATATCTAATCTAAATCTCCCCTCTTTCAGTTTAAAGCCATTGCCCCTTGTCCTAGAAGAGCTCTGTTTTGGTTTTAATCTGGGACTCATTATGAGAAGAACATTGATGACACACTGATGTTTATAGTTGGCACTGAGGCCTCAAGGACTTTTCCACTTCCCATGTTCTTGCCAGTGTGCAGGAGCACAACAGGCTGGAGGAGAGCAGAGCTGGGACAAAGGGTCCACAACTCCCCTTATGATTTGAACTTAGACTTAGGATTGAGGGCCACACTGGCCAATGGAGTATTCCATATCATGCAGCATCATGCCCAGTATAAAAATGAGAGTTAACCAGAAAGAAGGGCCTTGGCTCTTCTGGGAGCTCTCACTCTTGGACTCTCAGAGTGCTCTCTCCGTCTCGCTCTATTCGGGCCTCTCGCTCATCCAGGATTGTGGTGCCAGGACTTATCTGTTTCCGGATCGTTAGTCTGGGATGGGATGGGCCTTGGTCAAGGGGTGGTGAGCAATTACACTGTGCATCACTTGTTTGTATATATTTCTCATTGTACATATATGTATATATTCATATATTAGGAGTAGTAGTATTAAATTGTTCTTATCTCAACCCACGGGTCTCTTTCCCTTTTCCCCTTTAATTCTCTTCCCCATCCCCTGGGGGTGGGGGAGGGTGAGCACGCGGCTGTGTGGCATTTAGTTGCTGGCTGGCCTAAACCACAACACCAGGATATGCTTGGCTTTCTGGGCTGCAAGTGCACATTGCCAGCTCATGTTGAGCTTCTCATCAACCAGCATCCCCAAGTCCTTCTCCTCAGGGCTGCTCTCATTCCATTCTCCACCCTGTCTGTGCTTGGAATTACCCTGAACCATGTGCAGGACCTTGCACTTAGCCTTGTTGAACTTCATGAGGTTCTCACAGGCCCATCTCTCCAGCCTGCCAAGGTCCCTCTGGATGGCATCCCTTCCTTCCAGCGTGTCCACAACACCACACAGCTTGGTGTCATCTGCAAACTTGCTGAGGGTGCACTTGATCCCACTGTCCATGTCACCAACAAAGATGTTAAAAAGCATCGGCCCCAGTACTGACCCCTGAGGAATGCCACGCATCACCAGTCTCCATTTGGACATCGAGATGTTAACCGCAACTCTTTGAGTGCGACCATCCAGACGATTCCTTCTCCACTGAGTGGTCCATCCATCAAATCCGTGTCTCTCCAGTTTAGAGACAAGGATGTCATGCAGGACAGTGTCAAATGCTTCACAAAATTCCAAGTAGATGATGTCAGTTGCTCTTCCCTTATCCACCAATATTGTATCACCATTGTAAAAGGCCACCAAATTAGTCAGGCAGGATTTGCCCTTAGCGAAGCCATGTTGGCTGTCACCAATCACCCCCTTATTTTCTATATGCCTTAGCATAGTTGCCAGGAGGATCTTCTCCATGATCTTGCCAGGCACGGAGGTGAGACTGACTGGCCTGTAGTTCCCTGGGTCTTCCTTTTCCCCCTTTTTAAAGATGGAGGCTATGTTTCCCCTTTTCCAGTCAGTGAGAACTTCACCAGACTGACATGACTTCTCAAATATGATGGATAGTGGCTTAGCAACTTCATCTGCCAGTTCCCTCAGGACCCGCAGATGCATCTCATCAGGTCTCATGGACTTGTACACCTTCAGGTTCCTCAGATGGTCTCATACCTGATCTTCTCCTACAGTGGGCAATGCTTCATTCTCCCAGTCCATTCCTTTGCCTTCTCTGACTTGGGCAGTGCGGCTGGAAATCATGCCAATGAAGACTGAGGCAAAAAGTCGTTGAGTACGTCAGCCTTCTCCATATCCCAGGTAGCCAGGTCTCCCGTTTCCTTCTGGAAAGGGCCCATATTCTCCCTAGTCCTCCTTTTATCACTGACATATCTATAGAAGTTTTTCTTGTTGCCCTTGATGTCCCTGGCCAGATTCAACTCTATCAGGGCTTTAGCTTTCCTAACCTGATCTCTGGTTGCTCGGACAATTTCTCTGTATTCTTCCCAGGCTACCTGTCCTTGCTTCCACCCTCTATAGGCCTTCTTTTTGTGCTTGAGTTGGTCCAGGAGCTTCTTTTTCAGTCATTCAGGCCTCCTGGTGTTCCTGCCTGACTTCCTCTTCGTTGGGATGCACTGCTCCTGAGCTTGGAGGAGGCGATCCTTGAATATTATCCAGCTGTCTTGGGCCCCTCTTCCCTCTGGGGCTCCATCCCATCGTACTCTACCAAGCAGATCCTTGAAGAGGCCAAAGTCTGCTCTCCTGTCATCCAGGGTAGTGCGCTTGCTGAGCGCCCTCCTAACTGCCCTAAGGATCTTGAACTCCACCATTTCATGGTCACTACAGCCAAGGCTGTCCTTGAGCCTCACTTTCTCCACCAGTCTCTCCTTGTTGATGATAACAAGGTCCAGCCTAGCACCTCTCCTCCAATCACCTCCCTTGATCTGTTGGCCATGCTTCTTTGGATGCAGCCCAGGATGCGGTTGGCTTTCTGGGCTGCAAATGCACATTGCCGGCTCATATTTAGTTTTTCATCCACCAACACCCCCAAGTCCTTCTCCTTTAGGGCTGCTCTCAATCCATTCTCCGCCCAGCCTGTACTTGTGCTTGGGATTGCCCCGACCCATGTGCAGGACCTTGCACTTGGCCTTGTTGAACTTCATGAGGTTCACACAGGCCCACCTCTCAAGCCTGTCAAGGTCCGTCTGGATGTCATTCCTTCCCTCTAGATTATGAGCCACACTGCACATCTTGGTGTCATCCACAAACTTGCTGAGAGTGCACTCGATCCCACTGTCCATGTCCTTAACAAAGATGTTTAGTAATACTGATCCAAATATGGACCGCCAAGGAATACCACTCGTCACTGGCCTCCACTTATTATTTAACAGTTCTTCCCTCCTGTAAAGCTATACATGTTTTATGCTTCCTGTAGAGATGTAAGGATCTCTTAGATATCCTTTATCTCCAGTATCTTGTTTCAAAATCAGTATCTAATAAGTTTTGGAAGAAGAGGGAGTCACATAAACTGTTTTTTCACTGCTGGTGTCTCAAATTGTCTTTTCCTGAAGAGTAAGCCATCATCCATAAGAAGCAAAGGAATGTACAGCTAATTCTTTGCTAAAGTATACTGCTGCTAATATATGCTTTACAAGGCAAGCAGGCCGCATCTGATTTGCTTGATGTATTCTTCTAACTTACAGCAGGTACTCACACTGAGTAAAAAGTAAGTTTTTATCTTATAAGAAGTTTTCTAACATAGATTAAAAAAACCCAAACAACTCACCCTTGAATTTTTACCAGTATAGCATGTCTGCTGGAATCTAAATAGATACAGAAACTAAAATAAAATTTCGACAGAAAAGCTGCTGAGGAAAAAAGTAGGCTAACAGCCAAGCTACTCGGAGGTCGACACCACTCTTTAAGCACAAACTGAAAAACAACAGCAGGCTCCCTGCTACACTACAGAGTGCAACAGAGCAGGAACTGGGAGTTCCTACTACTTTTTCCTCATTGAATTACCTTCTTTTTTCATATAGTTCTTTTTGATTTTCTTTTTCCTTCCTTTATTGTTTTGGAACAAAGGAAAAAAAACCCAAACAAAGGTGCAGGATCAAGTTTATACTTCCTGGAGATAAAGCAGAGACTTTTCTTTTAAACTAGAATGAACTGAACATAGATATGAACTTGTTCTTAGGCAGCAGAATAAATGTTCCTTCCACAGAACATTACAGGACAGCATAAGGTGAAAAAAGACCCCAAAACATAACTACACTTTTTTTTTTCTCCTCATTATTACTGCAAGTCTCCATGGCATATGAAAATGCACACAAAAGTGATTAAAAGCAATCTACCTCTAAGTTCGGCCAGAATATCAATTTTTTTCTCTAGAATTACTTCAAGTTGGGTAGCGTAAGAATCCACATCATAGTCTACTTCTTCTGTCATCTCAAGAAGAGTTTTTTCATCTTCCAGCCATTTAATAGATTCCTAGATAAAAGTTAAGAAAAACCCAACTAAATACATTAGCAAAGTTTCAAGACAAGTTTCAAGACAAAGAGCTGAATTAATTACTCTTTTTCTCAAGATGACCACACTTTTACTGTCTAGTCACCTCACTATAACAGATTTCAATCCTAAAATGAATCTTTATTCCTAATTCAGCAAAATTGTATGTTTTCTACATAGTTTCTTAACTCCAGTGGTCATACCAGCAACAGATAAACTCCAGCTACCTCAGTTCTCTTTAAATTCAGAACATTAGGTGGTTCTAAAGCTAAGAAACTCAGAAATTTATGTCATGGTTATGTCCCCTTAGGCAGGTATCAAACTTTGAAGACAGGCTTCAATTTTAAGTATGGGCTGGTTGCCACTGACTATAGTCACAGTGTCATTACTACAGTCAAGGAGCCAAGATAATTCTGTCCGTACTCAAAACCAGTTTTGAGAGAAGCTATATAAAAGAAGAGCTATTTTAAGCCCTCTGTTGCATGAGCTAACTCCCTAGACAGATAAGAGTACTGTAAAAGTTGGTTAAAACAGCTCTTACAACATCTTTGCACTTTGAATATTACAAAAAAAAAAGGGGGAAAAAAAAAAAAAGTCTTGCAGCAAAGAAGAATGCAACCAGGAGCTTAAAGTTTACAGAATTATGCAAAGCTGTGATCAGGAGAACTGATCCCATTGGAAATGCTTTGATTTTTTTAAAAAAGCAAGCAGCTGACAGTTCTAGGCATGCTGGGCCTGAAATACTAAATTAAGTCTTTCCTTATTAGGACTAAATTAAGTCCTAAACCACGACACCTCTGTGCTCAGTAGTCCAAGTAATATTGAAAGCATAGTCCAAACCCTATGTATGTTTTGTTGGCTTTCAGGACAGATGGAGCTCACATTGGGATAAGATTCATCTCATCTAATGTGAACTCGTATATCCAAGAAACAAAGGAAGACCAACACCTCTAGAGTACGATTCATTCAGTTGATCTATTTTAAACATTTTTGTTAGGATAGGATGCTTTGTGTCCCAGAATCAACAGCTTCCAGGAGAAAGCTGACAGAAGACAACTTCTGCGTGTTACAGCTTGTAGATTTTGTATTGGTGCAGCCCATCTCCACCCACGGCATAAACTAACAAGCCATGCTGCGAATGAAGGGAGCTGAGGCTCAGACACATTTCCTTCTAGTGACTGCTATGAGGAGCAGTAATCTCCAGCATAAGGCCAGATGGGCACACAGAGGCAGTAATATCTTAAACTAATGCAGCTTGTCTCTCCAGAAGTCACAAGCATTAGGACACAGCTACGGCATATGGTATAACACTTTCACACTTCTGCATGTTTTACTTCAGGGCTAATGTTTTGTAATAACTAAATATCTACATCTGTTGTAAAATGTGTTATTTAGCATCCTACTGTATTACACGAACACACATCAATGTTCCACTAAGTTAGATACCTCAATTGAGGAGATGTGTGTATTCCCTACAGGTTTAATGTTTTGCTGTTTTCATGCAGCAGATGCACCAAATGGACAGCCTGCCTAAAGACTCTAAGGTTATGAAGAGAAGCAACTCAGATTTCCTTCTGAAAGCTAGTAACTCATACTTATTATTACAATTTATTTTGTGAATGTAAAAAGCTCCATGGCGCTGACCAGCATTACACTGTGCGGGCAGTATTCCTTCCAAAGACCCTGACTAATAGCGAGTGAAAACCTTTATGTATCTGTAAAAAGGAAGCAAACAGGCAGTTAGAAATACATTTGTTTCTTCTGGATCTCAGTATCTCAGAGGAAGATGTCACAGAAGGATATTTAGAGGAGATACTTGGAGAGAGTACTGCAGTATCTTAGAAGATGACCAAACAGAAATGGTGCTGATAGAGACATTACTATATAGAGATATTATTATTAATTGCCAGCTTTGGCATAGGAATATTGGCATAGATTAGACAGTGAAATTGAAAATTGCAAGACCAATCTCAGTAAACTTCCTGCAACTAGAAAAAAGTCATTAATGCTGGAAAAGAACTAACACAGAAAATATAGTATAGTTAAAATAGTAAAAAGAAAATAGCAACTTTTCTTATAATGAATGCAGTCTATTTAGGAATGTTTGTTGAGAAGAAAAGGAAAATTTTACTAATTTTCTAGGATGGTAGAAAAATATGCTTCTCTTTCATCGTGGAGACAAAGATTAATGGTTATGAGATCTAAACATCTCTTCCTATTTGTTTGCTACAATGGGCTTCGCATAATAAAACAATTTAGAAATCTCTGACAGCAGCGGAATGACCAGATGATATCCTACATCTTCAAGAGTATGCACTTTCATTGGGAAAACCTGAATATCTGGATTAGGATAAAACGAAGTAGAGCTCCATCTTTTACCTGGAAGACAGCCCTGTGGTCTTCTACTAATTGCTCTTCCATTTCTACCATTTGTGACACAGCTTCATGGAAAGTAAGCAACTGTGGAGAAACTTCCTCTTCCTAAAAACAATAGTTAAGCTTGTTAGTCTGGAAAGAACTGTGGCTACAAGAAATATATTGAATATGATCCATCCCATCACAGAACATGAAAAGAAATACGCAGAAAGCAGAACTTGTAAAAAATAGAACTTAATACTTCTAACAAGAAAATCTCCAGAAACAAGTGGAGAGTGCAATAAATTCAAAATGTTCAGAGAGTTAAATTTAATTCATATTCATTAAAAATTTCCAGCCACTAATCCTAGTGAATACGGGAAAACAGAATATTCCACATGAAAAGGAATATTGATAGGATGAGAGGAAACAGCCTCAAGTTGCGCCAGGGGAGATTTAGATAGGATATTAGGAAAAAATTCTCTACTAAAAGAGTGGTGAAACATTGGAACAATATGCCCAGGGAAGTGGTGGAGTGACCATGCCTGGAAGTGTTCAAAAAACGTGAAGATGTAGCACTTCAGGAAATGTTTTAGTGGGCATGGTGGCATTGGGTTGACAGTTGGACTTGATGATCTTAGAGGTCCTTTCCAATCTTAATGACTCTATGATTCTAAAAAAACCCAAGTTAAAGTAGTGGGAGGAGGAAGTCACAAGGGAAGAATATTAACTTCTAGTAGGTTTTAACACCTACAGAAAACTTAGTTTCCATTAGGGCTCTTTGTTGTGCATACCACAATATACAATCATTAATTTTCAAAAAAGAGAACAGCAATTACATTCCATACATTTCAGGAAATCAAAATTAAATTAAACATTTGGAAAAGAAAGTGGAATAAATGCAAAGTGAAAAATCTAAACTATGTAAAAAAAGTATCTAAAGTATCAAAAAAGCTTATGGGTCAGGATTAAAGGGAGGGCAGGGACAGGGGACATAGTAGTGAGGGTCTGCTACAGGCCACCTGACCAGGAAGACTGAGTGGATGAGGCCCTCTACAGACAGATAGGAGCAGCCTCACGCTCACGAGCCCTGGTCCTCCTGGGGGACTTCAACCACCCCGATATCTGTGGAGGGACAACACAGCAGGGCATAGGCAATCCAGGAGGTTCCAGGACTGCATGAATAATAACTGTAGTTCCTGGACTGCATGGATAATAACCTGTAGAACAGAAGAAGGGAATTCCAGCCACTCCAGCCAGGAAGTCAGATTCATCTCGGGCTCAACTTAAATGCCTTTATGTCAATGCGCGCAGCATGGGGAATAAGTAAGAGGAGATAGAGGTGTGTGCGCGCCTGTCGGGATATGATCTTATTGGCATCACGGAGACGTGGTGGGATGAATCTTATGACTGGAGTGTCAGAATAGAAGGGTATAGGCTCTTTAGGAAGGATAGGCAGGGGAGAAGAGGAGGAGGATTTGCCCTCTATGTCAAGGACCAGCTAGAGTGCATGGAGCTGCACCTGGGGACAAATGAGGTCCCGACTGAGAGCTTATGGGTTAGGATTAAAGGCAGAGAAGGGACAGGGGACGTAGTAGTTGGGGTCTGCTACAGACCACCTGACCAGGAGGACTGGATGGATGAGGCCCTCTACAGACAGATAGGAGCTGCCTCACGTTCACGAGCTCTGGTCCTCATGGGGGACTTCAACCATCCTGATATCTGTTGGAAGGACAACACAGCAGGGCATAGGTAATCCAGGAGGTTCCTGGAATGCATGGATGATAACTTCCTTCTCCAAGTGGTAGAGGAACCAACAAGGAGAGGTGCTACGCTGGACCTTGTTCTCACCAACAATGAAGGACTGGTGGGGAACGTGATGCTCAAGGACAGCCTTGGCTTCAGCGATCATGAAATGGTAGAATTCAAGATAATTAGAGAAGAAGCAAGGAGGGTGCATAGCAGGCTCACTACCCTGGATTTCAGGAGAGCAGACTTTGGCCTCTTCAGGGATCTCCTCGCTAGAGTACAATGGGATGAGGCCCTGGAGCGAAGAGGGGCACAAGAAAGCTGGTTAATATTCAAGGATCACCTCCTCCAAGCTCAGGAGCGGTGCATCTCAACAAAGAGAAAGTCAGGTAGGAACACCAGGAGGCCTGCATGGATGAACAAGGAGCTCCTGGACCAACTCAGACACAAAAAGAAGGCCTATAGAGGGTGGAAGCAAGGACGGGTGGCCTGGGAAGAATACAGAGAAAATGTCCGAGCAACCAGAGATCAGGTTAGGAAAGCTAAAGCCCTGATAATTAAATCTGGCAAGGGACATTAAGGGCAACAAGAAAAGCTTCTATAGATATGTCAGTGATAAAAGGAGGACTAGGGAGAATATGGGCCCTTTCCAGAAGGAAACGGGAGACCTGGCTACCTGGGATATGGAGAAGGCTGACGTACTCAATGACTTTTTGCCTCAGTCTTCATTGGCATGATTTCCAGCCGCACTGCCCAAGTCAGAGAAGGCAAAGGAATGGACTGGGAGAATGAAGAATTGCCCACTGTAGGAGAAGATCAGGTATGAGACCATCTGAGGAACCTGAAGGTGTACAAGTCCATGAGACCTGATGAGATGCATCTGCGGGTCCTGAGGGAACTGGCAGATGAAGTTGCTAAGCCACTATCCATCATATTTGAGAAGTCATGTCAGTCTGGTGAAGTTCTCACTGACTGGAAAAGGGGAAACATAGCCTCCATCTTTAAAAAGGGGGAAAAGGAAGACCCAGGGAACTACAGGCCAGTCAGTCTCACCTCCGTGCCTGGCAAGATCATGGAGAAGATCCTCCTGGCGACTATGCTAAGGCACATAGAAAATAAGGGGGTGATTGGTGACAGCCAACATGGCTTCGCTAAGGGCAAATCTTGCCTGACTAATTTGGTGGCCTTTTACAATGGGGATACAGCATTGGTGGATAAGGGAAGAGCAACTGACATCATCTACTTGGAATTTTGTGAAGCATTTGACACTGTCCTGCATGACATCCTTGTCTCTAAACTGGAGAGACACGGATTTGATGGATGGACCACTCAGTGGAGAAGGAATCGTCTGGATGGTCGCACTCAAAGAGTTGCGGTTAACATCTCGATGTCCAAATGGAGACTGGTGATGCGTGGCGTTCCTCAGGGGTCAGTACTGGGGCCGATGCTTTTTAACATCTTTGTTGGTGACATGGACAGTGGGATCAAGTGCACCCTCAGCAAGTTTGCAGATGACACCAAGCTGTGTGGTGTTGTGGATACGCTGGAGGGAAGGGATGCCATCCAGAGGGACCTTGGCAGGCTGGAGAGGTGGGCCTGTGAAAACATCATGAAGTTCAACAAGGCTAAGTGCAAGGTCCTGCACATGGTTCAGGGTAATTCCAAGCACAGACAGGGTGGAGAATGGAATGAGAGCAGCCCTGAGGAGAAGGACTTGGGGGTGCTGGTGGATGAGAAGCTCAACATGAGCCGGGACTGTGCGCTGGCAGCCCAGAAAGCCAACTGTGTCCTAGGCTGCATCCAAAGCAGTGTGGCCAGCAGGTCGAGGAAGTGGATTCTGCCCCTCTACTCTGCTCTCGTGAGACCCTACCTGGAATACTGCATTCAGCTCTGGGGCCCCCAAAATAAGAAGGACATGGAGCTGCTGGAGCAAGTCCAGAGGAGGGCCACGAAGATGATCCGAGGGCTGGAGCACCTCTCCTATGAAGACAGGCTGAGAGAGTTGGGGCTGTTCAGCCTGGAGATGAGAAGGGTCCAGGGTGATCTTATTGCAGTTTTCCAGTACTTAAAGCGGGCCTACAGGAAAGCTGGAGAGGGACTTTTTACAAGGGCATGTAGTGATAGGACAAGGAGTAATGGCTTTAAACTGAAAGAGGGTAGGTTTAGATTAGGTCTAAGGAAGAAATTTTTCACTCTGAGGGTGGTGAAGCACTGGAACAGGTTGCCCAGAGAAGTTGTGGATGCCCTATCCCTGGGGCCCGTTCAAGGCCAGGTTGGATGAGGCTTTTAGCAACCTAGTGTAGTGGAGGGTATCCCTGCCCATGGCAGATGGAACTAGATGATCTTTAAGGTGCCTTCTAATCCAAACCATTCCATGATTCTATGTAGTGATTAATACATTAGAAGAGTGCACAACATGGATTTAGAAACTGGGAAAACAGGACTTCTTTAGACAGAAATAGTTAACAACCAAAGGGGGAAGCACTAGATTGGCTGCAATTAATGTTTTAGCTAGACAGTATGGTTCCTTATACCATGCTTTAAAAATCTTTTTAAAAACACATTGTAAAGCTTAATTGAATTTCACATGAAGAACAAAACTTAAGTATGAGACCATACTTAATGATATTGCTAACAGGCTATAAATATACGTTACACAGAATTTGTTCTGATGCTGTATGTATCATCATCTCTTTCCATGTAATGCTGTAAACCACTCACATTTTGTTCACAAAGCAGTTTCAG
This sequence comes from Tauraco erythrolophus, assembly GCF_009769465.1. Taxonomy (NCBI): domain Eukaryota; kingdom Metazoa; phylum Chordata; class Aves; order Musophagiformes; family Musophagidae; genus Tauraco; species Tauraco erythrolophus. The sequence goes on along the minus strand of NC_141497.1, from coordinate 27,043,407 downwards.
ATCATCTCTCTGAGGAGAGCTCCCCACACCCCACTGTGTCTCTAAGTCATCGATCTGATTTGGAATATGGTGCATAATGGGATGGATATCTCTTGCAGCACTAGAATCAACCACCAGCTCCTTCACCCTACAATCAGAAAATATTTAATTTGCAAATTACTAACTTCCTGTGCAAAAGAGTCACAACCAAAAATAAAGCTCTATAGGTTTATGTGCAATTTAATTCATTTAATAAGGATGATGATGTCAGCTTTACAAATTTAATGTACTTCCAGTGACAAAAATGTTAGTCCAACTCCTAAAAAGCATGGATCATTGAATTTCAACTATTTGCAGGTGGATTACAGTCCATCTTCTAGCAAGAGGCATTTTTTGATTGAAATCTTACTACTCATTAACTGTTAAGAGGACAAAAAAATCTCCAAACTCTCAATATTAAGTCCTTAACAATGAATAATATTTGAAAGAAAAGTTCATTCAGCACCCTCAATCTGACCATCTTTCTTTTTCTGTGCACACAATTGTGCTTTAAAAAAGTGAGTCAATCAGTACCCCACTAGCTGTTATAAGCAAATCCACCAAGAATTCTGAAGAAAATAATAATTTGCAACCAAGTATCCCAAAGAATTAATAGATCCTTTAATTAAAATAATTTCAAAGGTGAAAATATCTTATTAAAATGTTAGGCTCTTGCAGCATAAAAATAGTTTAAAAGATTGATTATGATTCTGTCCAAACAAAAGCCCATTTAAAAGAATGTTTATGAAACAGACACATCAAAGTCTGCAAGTATAGCAAGTTTTAGAACAAATTCTTCATTTTTTAAGGGGATTTTTTTTTTTTTCCACGTAGCACATATTTACTACAATGAAAACTGTATTTCATTCGTCTTTGGAGTGACGAAATGTTTAAAAAAATATATATATGTATTAATTCAAATTATCCTAAATGCAAACTTGTCAGATTTGGTCCACCAAATGTACAAAGGTGACATCACCTTTTTTTTTAAACATATGAAGGAAACTAGAAAGACTGGATATAGAGTGTGGATGTTAAAGGAGGGTGAACAAACTAGTGGGAAGATGATTGCAGATCATGCAGAACCATCACCTGCCAAACAAAATAAAAACAAAGTATGTGTGACTCAAGGCAAGGGGACTAATGAAAGATTGGTCTGTAAAATTACATTGCCAAAAAGAAAACTTAAAAATAAAGATTCCATGTATAGAATAAAGTAGACCTGGTGATTGAAGGAAAAAAGTCGTCATACTCATAGGAAGGAGAGAGATCAGAGCAACTGCCACTAGCCTGTGAGAAGGGAATGTCCAAAGGACTAATTCCAAATTCCTTTACTCTGCAGCAGCAAAATACAGCAGCAAATGAAAAGAAAATGTTCTCATAAACACAGTTAAAATGTCAACTCTGTTTAGCATTCCTCTTTAATAGTTTAACAATAAAATGATTTTTATATTAAAACAAGAGTGCCAACATACTTATACCTTCTGCAAAGAGTTACAGATCACTAACAAAATTGAACAAAGCCAGTGCTGCTAATTTACAGGAGACTACAATAGGAATATTTTCAGAAGAGTAATTCCAGATTTCAGTTTGTGCAGTTAATAAAAGTTGCTCTACATTCAGTGTTCCATTAAACTGCTCCTTTTAACATATCAAACCACTACAATACCATGAGATCCATCCGCGGGTCCTGAAGGAACTGGCGGATGAAGTTGCCAAGCCACTGGCCATTGTATTTGAGAAGTCGTGGCGGTCTGGCGAGGTCCCCGATGACTGGAAGAGAGGGAACATAACCCCCATTTTAAAAAGGGGAACAAGGAGGACCCGGGCAACTACAGGCCGGTCAGCCTCACCTCTGTGCCTGGCAAGGTCATGGAGCAGATTCTCCTGGGAACCATGCTAAGGCACATGGAGAGCAAGGAGGTGGTGGGTGACAGCCAACATGGCTTCACCAAAGGCAGATCGTGCCTGACCAACTTGGTGGCCTTTTATGATGGGGTGACAACATCGGTGGACAAGGGTCGACCAACGGATGTCATCTACCTGGACTTGTGCAAAGCTTTTGACACTGTCCAGCACGACATTCTTCTCTCTAAACTAGAGAGGCATGGGTTTGATGGATGGACCACTCGGTGGATAAGGAATTGGCTCAATGGCCGCACTCAGAGAGTAGTGGTCAACGGCTCGATGTCCATGTGGAGACCGGTCACGAGTGGCGTCCCTCAGGGGTCCGTGTTGGGCCCGGCCCTCTTCAACATCTTTGTCGGTGACGTGGACAGTGGCATGGAGTGCACCCTCAGCAAGTTCGCCGATGACACCAAGCTGTGTGGTGCCGTCGACATGCTGGAAGGGAGGGATGCCATCCAGAGGGACCTCGACAGGCTGGAGAGGTGGGCCCGTACCAACCTCATGAAGTTCAACCAGGCCAAGTGCAAGGTCCTACATCTGGGTCGTGGCAATCCCAGGCACAAATACAGACTGGGCGGAGAATGGATCGAGAGCAGCCCTGAGGAGAAGGACTTGGGAGTACTGGTGGACGAGAAGCTCAATATGAGCCGGCAATGTGCTCTTGCGGCCCAGAAGGCCAACCGCGTCCTGGGCTGCATCAAGAGGAGCGTGGCCAGCAGGTCAAGGGAGGTGATTCTCCCCCTCTACTCTGCCCTCGTGAGACCTCACCTGGAGTATTGCGTCCAGTTCTGGAGTCCCCAACATAAGAAGGACATGGACCAGTTGGAGAGGGTCCAGAGGAGGGCCATGAAGATGATAAGAGGCTGGAGCACCTTTCCTATGAGGACAGGCTGAAAGAGTTGGGGCTGTTCAGCCTGGAGAAGAGGAGGCTCCGGGGTGACCTTATAGCGGTCTTCCAGTACCTCAAGGGGGCCTACAAGAAAGATGGGGAGAGGCTGTTCAGGAGGGCCAGTTGTGATAGGACAAGGGGTAATGGTTTTAAAATAGAGAGAGGTAGATTCAGGTTGGATATTAGGAAAAAATTTTTTACCATGAGAGTTGTAGAACACTGGAACAGGTTGCCCAGAGAGGTGGTGGATGCTCCATCCCTGGAGACGTTCAAGGCCCGGTTGGATGAGGCCCTGAGCAACCTGATCTAGTTGGAGATATCCCTGTTCCTTGCAGGGGGGTTGGACTAGATGACCTTTGAAGGTCCCTTCCAGCCCTAACGATTCTATGATTCTATGAATACTTTAAATTCTATAGTGCTCCCTGTCTTACACTGTGCAGACACTGGTGTTTTAGCACCTAAAAACTAATTGTACTATGAAAATGATATATTGCTAGAAAAAGTTAAAATACTACATAAAACACATGAAGCAACTTTACAGAGATAGGCATTTACTCTGTAACAACATATAAATTTAACACCAAGGGGAAGAAACAGTTTCAGCACAACGATTTAGTATACTAGAAATAGGTATTTAATTTGTTTTGCAGTGTCTTTTTTCTGGAGTCACTTCAGCAATGCGTATTCTATAAGGGATAGAAAGATCCAGAGTCTTGATCAATGTGCAACATCCTTCGTTATGTTAATGTAAGCAGGGGAGTAAACGCCCTCTTCTCACTAGGAAGGAAATCACATAGACTGGTCCAAGCCAGGCAGATTTGCTACTAACTCCATTGATCCAAAACCAAAGATATTCAGATACCGAGAGGAGTGGGCAGTAAGCTTCCCTAGCAGCCCTTTGTGCCCAATTAGCGACTGGCCGAGGGTGCCCAGCCAAGCAGGAGCAGACGTGGTTTTGCCCTATCTTTCACTGGGGCAAGCAGGCCGCTAGGTGGTAGCCTTTTCTGGCAAAACCAGGCTTTCTGATGGCCCAGAAGTTTGTTTGACTCCTTTGTTCTTTGCAGCGAAGTGAGGAGTGGGTCTCTGGGTCGCAGGTCCGACTGCAGGCACATGCAGGACCTCATCTCCACAGACATTAAACTAAGGAGAACTGTAGCTGGAGAAGACCCCTTTCACACTCACTGAAGAGACAAACACTTTCAGAGAGCAGTACAGGTCTCAGAGGTGCTGCATCAGCCTCTGGAGGTGCTAATTTCTCTACACATTATAAAGTCACTGTTGGATTAACTGACTCTTTAATAAGGGGTCTCAGATATTTGCCTGAAGTTGGGAAGTATAAAATTTGGGCCATGGCAACTGCAGAATTTTCATAAGAATAAATTAGTTGAGAGATATATATGATATGATATATCATATATATATATAAAAAAGAAACAGGCTGGCAACTAAATGCAATTCCACCAAGGGGATGAAAAAATCACATTGCAGAAAGGTATTTCAGCTAACACCCTAGGGAATCATAATGAAAACCGACTACCCCTCCTAATGCAAAGAGGTGATGCCTCCAGAGCAGGGGCAAAACTAATAAGGGCATCTACCACATTCCTTGCAATCCACACTATATCCATCTCTGGATAATGGCTTAAATGCAGTTTCTATTGATTCTCCTGTAATGGTTGTAAAAAGTGACAAATTAAATTAAATGTGAGTCTGAATCAGTAACCAGTATTTTGGTTTAAATCTTATTAAGAAATGCAAGTATACTAAAATTATTCAAGTAGTTAAAATAATTATACATCATGGAACAACAGTATTCTAAACATCAGTGATCAACAGCCAGTATAGCTATAAGCAATAACATCTTCCATACCTATTTGCGTATCTCAACGTATTTAGAGTGTTTTCACATGATGCCATCCCTGGAGAAATTGTAGCGATCTGAAGAAAATAAGCCATGCATTAATAAATTGCTTTGCACAGATGAAAGGGTAGATGAATTAAAATTAACTTTTTTTTTTTTATCTCCACTTTCATTTGAGCTGTTCTACAGAAACTGTCTACTATGTACAGCCATCTTAATACAATGACATCTCAAGAAGAGAGATGTCAAGTTGTTGTGGTTTAACCCGTCAGGCAGCTAAACACCACACAACCATTCACTCACTCCCCTCCCCACAGTGGGATGGGGGAGAGAATAGGAAAAAAAAAAGGTAAAACTCATAGGTTGAGATAAAGAAAGTTTAATAGGACATAAAAAGAAAGGGAAAATAATAATAATGATATTGAAAAAAGAATATACAAAACAAGTGATGCACAATGCAATTGCTCACCACCCACCGACTGATGCTCAGCCAGTCCCCAAAGAGTGGCTGCAACCCCCCAGCCAACTCCCCCTCAGTGTTATTGTTCAGCATGACGTCATATGGTATGAAATATCCCTTTGGCCAGTTTGGATCAGCTGTCCCAGCTGTGTCCCCTCCCAGCTTCTTGTGCACCCTCAGCCTCCTTGCTGACAGAGCAGTATGAGAAGCTGCAAAGTCCTTGACTCTGTGTAAGCACTGCTCAGCAACAACCAAAACATCCCTGCGTTATCAACATTATTCTCATCCTAGATCCAAAACACAGCACTATACAAGCTACTAGGAAGAAAATTAACTCTATCCCAGCTGAAGCAATTTTTTTCAACCTTACCTGAAATATTAAGAATTCATAGAAATTTCAATTTCCCCCATCTCACAGTCTTCGTAACATAATATGTAAAAGCAAAGCTAACTGAAAAAATAAGACTCCTCAAAAAGGGAAATATGCAACTCAGTAGAAAGTCAGTCTAATGTATCCTGTAAACAATTATTAGATTATTCATATATATATATATATATCTCTCTCTCTATGTATCTTTGTAGGCTGTTCTCCATTCAGGCAGACTGTATACTTATTTGAAAGTTCTATTTTGGCCACAGTCCAAAACTGTACTTAATAATATTAAAGATAAGCATGTGTTTAGCTATTTTCCTAAGTAAAGATTTATATTTTTTTCTGAAATGGATTGTATCTGTAAATAATACTTGATGGTTAATTTATTATCAAGCATATCTGGAATCTATAAGTCTTTACTTTTCCAGTTAAATAAAACCCTGAAGATCTCATCTTCTTTTCAGCACTCAGCAAAAATAATAACGATGATCAGGCAACAGTGTATCATTATTTGTCCTAGCTTATCTCAGTAGTCCAATTTTTTTGATCTATGCTCCTTTCAGGAGAGCTATAAAGGTATTACCCAAGACAAACACCTCTATGATCCTACACACTAACATTTTTATCTGGCAGCACAACATCAGGAGATTGAAACTGATGAAGATTAGATAATCCTGGTCTTCTCTTTTATCCTGCTGCTGACATTACTGTATGTTGTGGTTTAGCCCAGCTGGCAACTAAAGGCCACACAGCTGCTCAATCACCCTCTCCCACTCCCCAGGGCATGGGGAAGAGAATTAAAGGGGAAAAGGGAAGGAGACTTGCAGGTTGAGATAAGAACAATTTAATAATAATAATAATAATAATAATAATAATAATAATAATAATAATAATAATAATAATAATAATACATTAAAAGTAATATTGATAATAATAATATGTTAATATATATGTACAATGATAATATATACACAAACAACTGATGCACAGTGTAATTGCTCACCATCTGGTGACCAACACCTGTCCCATCTCAGCTAACGATCCCAAAACAGGCAAGTCCTGACACCAAAATCCCAGACAAGTGAGAGGCCCAAAAAGACAATGACAGAGAAAGATAGTACTCCAAGAGAGCCCTTGGAAGAGAGTTCCTGGAAGAGCAAGAGCACTTTCCAGTCAACCCTCATCTATATACTGGGCATGACGTTGCATGATATGGAATACTTCGTTGGCATTTGGCCCTCAATCCTAAGTCTAAGTTCAAATCACAAGGGCAGTTGTGGGCCCTTTGTCCCGGCCATGCTCACCCCAGCATGTTGTGCTCCTGCACGCTGGCAAGAACACGGCAGCTGAAAAGTCCTTGAGGCCTCAGTGCCAACTACAAACATCAGTGCACTATCACCATTCTTCTCAGAGCAAGTCTCAGACTAAAACCAAAACACAGAGCTCTTCTGGCTGCTAAAAAAAAGAGTTGACTCTGTCCCAGCTGAAACCAGGACACTGTACAAAAGCACAGGTAGTCATCCTGAGAGGAATTTCTCCTACGGAGGAGAAAGGAAAAATATGCAGTGGGACGAGGTTAGAAAGTCTAAAGAATCTACCACATAGACTTCAGTTTAAACCTCTAATACTGGTATGCATCAGTTACTAATGAAAACAACAAGTGTAGATTTAAAAAGATCATATGATTGCACGTCTCTCTATAAAGCATTCTGGGTGCTAATTAACAAATACCTACAAGTTCCTAAAATTCCTTCCAAAGTCATTTAATGTGAAAGGTGCATGCATTTCTTCCATCAGTTTAATGTTCAGAGTACATCACACATGGCAACTGTCATAACGTCAGGGGGCTGCTCCAACTTTTTGACACATACAAGGTATGGCTGCTATAGGGAAGTGCCACTGTAGGTGCTGTCAGCCATGCTGATACCCCCTTCAGGGCACAAGAACCCATGAATACGACTCAGTTTGTTGAATAGAAATGTGCACTACATAACATATCCTCATGCCTCAACAAGTCCAGTCCAAGCAGAACAGGAGGACTCCAACCTCTCCATTACTCACTTCCTCATTCATAATTCCAAATAAGGATGGAAAAAGCAGCAGTATTTATAGACAGGAATAACCTTAAGATCTGTAATTATCATTCTTCCTATTTCAAATGTGTCTACATTGCTTATAAGCCATCACAGTGGAATCAATGGCCCTTTTTGGACATGGAAGTCACTAAGTTCCTGCTCCTCCCCTAGAGAGCTGAGAGGTCTGGCACTTCAGCTATGACTGCAGCATGCCAAGGATGCAGCATGTCAAAGATGTGGTACTAGTTTAAAAATGAGACTATTCTATGTACCTACCTTGCAAACTTCAAATTATGACATGTTATCATACTGTGTAACTCTTCAAAACCAACTTGAAATACTGTGATCGGTTCTGGGCCCCTTGCTACAAGAAAGACACTGAGGTGCTGGAGCGCATCCAAAGAAGAGCAATGAAGCTGGTGAAAGGTCTAGAGAATAAATCTTATGAGGAGCGGCTCAGGGAACTGGGGTTGTTTAGCCTGGTGAAAAGGAGGCTGAGAGGAGATCTTATCACTCTCTACAACTACCTGACAGGAGGTAGGGTAGAAAAAGGGTTGTCATGCATTGAAACAGGGTGCCCAGGGAAGTGGTTGAGTCACCATCCCTGGAGGTATTTAAAAGACGTGCAGGCATGGTGCTTAAGGACATAGAATCATAGAATGGTTAGGGTCGGATGCCTGGGGATGGATGAGGAGCTGAATGAGAGCTTATAGGTCAGGATTAAAGAGAGGGCAGGGACAGGGGACATAGCAGTGGGGGTCTGCTACAGGTCACCCGACCAGGAAGACCAAGTGGGTGAGGCCCTCTACAGACAGATAGGAGCAACTTCATGTTCACGAGGCCTGGTCCTCATGGGGGACTTCAACCACCCCAAATATCTGTTGGAGGGACAACACAGCAGGGCATAAGCAATCCAGGAGGTTCCTGGAATGCATTGATGATAACTTCCTTCTCCAAGTGATAGAGGAACCAATAAGGAGAGTTGCTTTGCTGGACCTTGTTCTCACCAAAAAGAAAGGCTGGTGGGAAATGTGAAGCTCCAGGGCAGCCTGGACTGTAGTGACCATGAAATGGTGGAGTTCAAGATCCTTAGGGAAGCAAGGAGGGAGCACAGAAAGCTCACTACCCTGAACTTCAGGAGAGCAGACTTCGGCCTTTTCAGGGATCTGCTTGGTAGAGTACCATGGGATAAAGCCCTGGAGGGAAGAGGGGCCCAAGAAAGCTGGTTAACATTCAAGGACCACCTTCTCCAAGCTCAGGAGTGATGCATCCCAAAAAAGAGGGAGTCAGGCAGGAACACCAGGAGGCCTGCATGGTTGAACAAGGAGCTCCTGGACCAACTAGGACACAAAAAGGAAGCCTACAGAGGATGGAAACAAGGACAAGTAGCCTGGGAGGAATACAGAGAAATTGTCTGAGCAACCAGAGATCAGGTTAGGAAAGTTAAAGCCCTGATAGAATTAAACCTGGCCAGGGACATCAAGGGCAACAAGAAAAGCTTCTATAGATATGTCAGTGATAAAAGGAGGACTAGGGAAAATGGAAGGATGGGGAGACCTTGTTACCCAGGATATGGAGAAGGCTGATGTACTGAATGACTTTTTTGCCTCAGTCTTCACTGGCAAGTGCTCTAGCTGTACTAGCAAAGTCGCAGAACGCAAAGGCAGGGACTGGGAGAATGAAGAATTGCCCACTGTAGGAGAATCATAGAATCATAGAATCATAGAATGGTTAGGGCTGGAAGGGACCTTCAAAGGTCATCTAGTCCAACCCCCCTGCAAGGAACAGAGATATCTCCAACTAGATCAGGTTGCTCAGGGCCTTGTCCAACCTGGCCTTGAATGTCTCCAGAGATGGAGCATCCACCACCTCTCTGGGCAACCTGTTCCAGTGTTCTACCACTCTCATGGTAAAAAATTTTTTCCTAATATCCAATCTGAATCTATCTCCCTCTATTTTAAAACCATTATCCCTTGTCCTATCACAACAGGCCCTCCTGAACAGCCTCTCCCCATCTTTCTTGTAGGCCCCCTTGAGGTACTGGAAGACCGCTATAAGGTCACCCCGGAGCCTCCTCTTCTCCAGGCTGAACAGCCCCAACTCTTTCAGCCTGTCCTCATAGGAAAGGTGCTCCAGCCCTCTTATCATCTTCGTGGCCCTCCTCTGGACCCTCTCCAGCTGGTCCATGTCCTTCTTGTGTTGGGGGCTCCAGAACTGGATGCAGTACTCCAGGTGAGGTCTCACGAGGGCAGAGTAGAGGGGGAGAATCACCTCTCTCGACCTGCTGGCCACGCTCCTCTTGATGCAGCCCAGGATGCGGTTGGCCTTCTGGGCCGCAAGAGCACATTGCCGGCTCATATTGAGCTTCTCGTCCACCAGTACTCCCAAGTCCTTCTCCTCAGGGCTGCTCTCGATCCATTCTCTGCCCAGTCTGTATTTGTGCCTGGGATTGCCATGACCCAGATGTAGGACCTTGCACTTGGCCTGGTTGAACTTCATGAGGTTGACATGGGCCCACCTCTCCAGCCTGTCGAGGTCCCTCTGGATGGCATCCCTCCCTTCCAGCATGTCGACGGCACCACACAGCTTGGTGTCATCGGCGAACTTGCTGAGGGTGCACTCCATGCCACTGTCCACGTCACCGACAAAGATGTTGAAGAGGGCCGGGCCCAACACGGACCCCTGAGGGACGCCACTCGTGACCGGTCTCCACTTGGACATTGAGCCGTTGACCACTACTCAAAAGTGCACAAGTCCATGAGACCTGATGAGATGCATCTGCGGGTCCTGAGGGAACTGGCAGATGAAGTTGCTAAACCACTATCTATCATATTGGAGAAGTTGTGGCAGTCCGGTGAAGTTCCCACTGACTGGAAAAGGGGAAACGTAGCCCCCATTTTTAAAAGGGGAAAAAAGAAGACCCGGGGAACTCCAGGCCAGTCAGTCTCACCTCTGTGCCCAGCAAGATCATGGAGCAGGTCCTCCTGGCAACTATGCTAAGGCTCATGGGAAACAAGGAGGTGATTGATGACAACCAACATGGCTTCACTAAGGACAAAGCCTGACAAATTTGTTGGCCTTCTACAATGGGATTACAGCGTTGGTGGATAAGGGAAGAGCAACTGACATCATCTATCTGGACTCGTCAAACCTCATGAATTTCGACAAGGCCAAGTGAAAGGTCCTGCACATGGGTTGAGGCAATCCCAATCACAAATACAGCGTGGGCGGAGAATGGATTGAGAGCAGCCCTGAGGAGAAGGACTTGGAGGTGCTGGTTGAGAAGCTCAACATGAGCCGGCAATGTGTGCTTGCAGCCCAGAAAGCCAACCGTGTCCTGGGCTGCATCAAAAGAAGTGTGGCCAGCAGTTCAAGGGATGTGATTCTGCCCCTCTGCTCTGCTCTCGTGAGACCCCACCTGCAGTACTGTGTTCAGCTCTGGGGTCCTGTAGGAAAATAACCGAAATTGGGGAAATGGAAAAATACAGCTTCGTAAAGTTCAGCTCAAAGGCTGTAATATTAGAGCAGCTTTGAAGTGGGACACAGTTGCTCTTCCCAGGAACAGAGTGCACTTGGAACGGACAAGGCCTGCATCTGGTCGAATGGAATGTGCAATATCCTCGAAATGGGGAGTAGAGTGGTACGGAGGTACCACAGCTTATCGCTGTTATCAGAGATAAAGAACATCTGGTGAAGATAAGCGCATAGTTACCATCAAGGAAGATGGATCGCAACTCCTGCCTCAGCAATAATGGTGAAATCATGTCCTGAAGTTGAACTTTGCTCATTATAATATCATTATAATACCAAAACACACCTCCACCTCAAAAGCTACCTACCTTCGGGCTGCGACCACCCCTCACTGAGCAGGCACCCTGAAATTCTTCTAGCCTACAGCTTTAATTCAAAGTGAGAAAAATTTACACCAATCCTAATAAAGGTATGTATGACTGGAGTCACTCAAGCTCCACCTGGAAGTAAAGAAATAGTATAAAATGGCAAAAGAGAAGGGGGATGTCAGGGAGAAGACCTCCATTGAAACATCTGGGATCAGTTGACGGGCTGGACCTCTCTTCTCCCCCCCATAGGGACACCTATTGGGTAAGAGCTCTGTGTTACGCGCATTTACTTACTAACACCTTGCTAGCTAGTTAGTATTATCACTGATCAGTTCTGGTTTTATATTATTCCAAATCAAATCTGTTTTCACAGTCAGTCCCTATCACCAGCTGTCTTTGAATCTGTATCTTGTCACGAGTATACGTAATAAAATTTGTCGTGTATATATATATATATATATATAAATAAAAGTTTCCAGAAACTCCATAATTGATACAGAGAATATAAGGGATTTGGCCCATTGCGCTGCCTGTCGGGTCCCTGAACAGGTCAGGCGAACACCCCCTGACTTAGCGGGCTGCCTAGGGGGGCAGGCAGGTCAGGTACAAAGGTCTTGTCTTTCTTGGGAAGCTGGTAGACTGGTCAAATTGCTCCCTGACCTCTATTGCTCTGACCCTGTGTCTTAATGTGACAGGTCCCCAACACAAGAAGGACATGGAGCTACTGGAGTGCGTCCAGAGGAGGGCCATGAAGATGATCCGAGGGCTGGAGCACCTCTGCTATGAAGACAGGCTGAGAGAACTGGGGCTGGTCAGCCGGGAGAAGAGAAGGCTCCGGGGTGATCTTATTGCAGCCTTCCAGTACCTAAAGGGGGCCTACAGGAAAGCTGGAGAGGGACTTTTTACAAGGGCATGTAGTGATAGGACAAGGGGCAATGGCTTTAAACTGAAAGAGGGGAGATTTCAATTGGATATAAGGAAGAAATTCTTTACATTGAGGGTGGTGAAGCACTGGAACAGGTTGCCCAGAGAAGTTGTGGATGCCCCGTCCCTGGAACTGGCCAGGTTGGATGAGGCTTTGTGCAACCTGGTCTAGTGGCAGAGGGTTGGAACTAGATGATCCTAAAGGTCTGTCATGGTTTGATGTGGAGGGGGGGGGGGTGGTTCTGGTGGCAGGAGAGGGGTTTTGCTCCCTGTGACCTCCCCGGTTTTGGAACTGGGTTAGGCTTAGTTCTGGCCACCAGATCAGACTGCCATCCCCCTCGGGGTTGAGCCAATAGGGCGCCTCTGCGAATTGCCCTATTTAAGTCAGGACAAAGGAACCGGAAAAGGTGCTTTGCCCAGGATCGAGGAGAGAAGGGAGGAGGGCGCTGCCCCCACTCCCTGGCTCCCGGCCGGGCGGCTGCCTGCGTCGGGCCGGTGTCGCCCACGGAGAATGGCGGCGGCGGAGCCAGCTGGGGAACTCGGGGGCACCCCACTCCCGGGGTGCCCACTGGGCTGAGTTCACCTGGAGAGGACTGAGATCTGAAACAGCCGCATGGACAGCAGGTCAGTGAGGATGGAGCGGGAGGAGGTGTGCCGGAGCTGAGTTTCCCCTGCGGCTGATGGTGAGATAGCAGGGGGCCCCCCTGCAACCAGGACGGCCTCGGTGGAGCAGAGACCCACTCGCAGCCCGTGGGGAGAAGATGCCTGAGCCTGAGGATGGTCGTGTTGGGACGCACGACAAGGCAGAGAGGCATCTGGAGTCTGCGTGACGACCCACGCCGGAGCGAGTGGCTACAACTCCCTAAGTATCCGAGACTGTGGTAAAGCCCACACTGGAGCAATCTGTGGGGAAGGATTGTTTCCAGTGGGCTGGACTCACGCTGGAGAAGTTTGTGGATTTTTCCTCGTGGGTAGGGGATCCATTGGAGCAGGGGAAAAGGGTGTAAGGACTCCTTCTCCTTTAAGAAAGAAGCAGCAGTAACAGCACGGAATGAACTGACCTGCACTCCCCCAGTCCCTGCCCCCTGTGCTGCTGGGGGGAGGAGGTAGAGCCGGGAGGAAAAGGAAAGGGGGGGGGGAAGGTGTCGGGTTTAAGATCTGGTTTTGTTTCTTTCTGTCCTCTCGAGTAATCGGTTTTGTTTTCCCTTTGTCCTTCTAAGTAATCATTAATAAATTGTTTTGCTTTGAGAAAGCCCTGTCTGTTTTGCCCAGGACCATGGTTGGTGGGTGCTCCCTCTGTTCTTGTCTCAACCCTCAGTCCCTTTGGGTTTTTTTTTTTCCCTCTCCTCTCTACTTTACTGGAGAAGGAGAGACTGTGTGAGTTTTAGTTGCTGGATCAGCCTAAAATCACGACAAGGTCCCTTCCAGTCTATACCATTTTGTGATTCTACGTTACCTTGTTATAACAATATTGTACAATATATAACAGTATTGTACCTAAAAAGTTCTTCTGTGCTTTAATTTACTTCACATGAAGTACACAATCTCCAAGAGAACATAGCAGTGATCTCTACAGTCAACTGCAGAAAACTGAAATGAAACTACTGTCCTGATTTCATGTGGGACAGAGTTAGTTTTTCTTTTTAGTAGCTAGACAGCAAGGTCTTTTCAGCTGCCGTGTTTTTGCCAGTGTGCAGGAGCTCAACAGGCTGGAGGAGAGCAGAGCTGGGACAAAGGGTCCACGACTCTCCTTATGATTTGAACTTAGACTTAAGATTGAGGGTCAAATTGGCCAATGAAGTATTCCATATCATGCAGCGTCACACCCAGTATATATATGAGGGTTCACCAGGAAGTTTGGTCCACTCTCTTCTGGGGGACTCTCTTGGAGATTTCTCTCTCTCGCTCTTTTCAGCCCTCTCACTCATCTGGGATTGCAGTGTCGGAACTTATCCATTTCAGGATTGCTTGATGGAACAGGACAGGCCTTGGTCATCGAGTGGTGAGCAATTACACTGTACATCACTTGTTTGTATATATTACATGGGAAGGGACTCCACGCTGGAGCAGGTGGCTGCGCCTTGAGAATCCGTGACTTCATGGGAAAAGCCTGCTCTGGAGCAATCTGATGGGTAAGGATTGCATCCTGCGGGAAGGACTCACATTGGAGAAATTTGCGGAGAACTGTCTTCGTGAGGAGGGGCCGCACGTTGGAGCAGGGGAAGAGTGTAAGGAGCCCTCCCACTGAGGAGGAAGAAGCAGCAGAAACAGTGTGTGATGAACTGACCTGCAACTCCCATTCCCTGTCCCCCTGCGCTGCTGGGGGAGGAGGTAGAGTCGGGAAGAAGAGAGGGGTGGGAGGAAGGTGTTTTTGAGATCTGGCTTCGTTTCTCCTTATCGTCTCTGAAGTAACTCATAACGAATCAAATTGATGTGTCTCCAAGTCGGGTCTGTTTTGCCCAGGACCATGGTTGGTGGATGCTCCCTCCCAGTACTTGTCTCGACCCTCAGGCCTTTTGTTACATTTTTCTCCTCTCCACCCCACCAGGGGGAAGGAGTGAGCAAACAGTAGCTACCCACTGGGCTAAATCACGACAGCTTCTCTCCAAGATCCCACTGAATATATATTCTAATAACAATATAATAATATTATATATTATAAAATAACGTATTATATAATAACATATATAACTTATGTTTTATATAT
The DNA here is from genome assembly GCF_009769465.1 of Tauraco erythrolophus. Taxonomy (NCBI): domain Eukaryota; kingdom Metazoa; phylum Chordata; class Aves; order Musophagiformes; family Musophagidae; genus Tauraco; species Tauraco erythrolophus. The sequence goes on along the minus strand of NC_141497.1, from coordinate 27,028,353 downwards.
AATATAATAATAACGTTACAAAAAAGAAATTTTTTACAATGTGCCCAGTTGTTTTCTAACATTTGCACTGGACATAATCCAAATTGGGAAGATACCTAGATACTTTTGAGAGAATTGTTCTGACCTGATGAAAGAGAGAAGATACTAAACAAAGATGCGGAGTTAGCACAACAAGCGAGGGGGAATAGAAATCCCTGGCCAGTGAATGTTGGAGTTTTGTTTATAGCCAGAGGATATGGATCTTTGAAGAGACTGCACGAAGAAAACCCTGTGTGAATAAAGACAGGAGCTGGGAAGTTAGGCCTCCAGGGCGGAATGCCCTTGAAGTAAAGGATAAGAAAACTATGCTGTATGATAAGGGAGTAGTGTTTGCTTAGAGCAGAGCTTCGCTAGGCGGGTGTTTTTTGAAATAGTGTGTTAAACACGACAAGCATATGTATCATCCAATAATGGTGTAGAAAAGGTGTGGTCTCAGGATGACTGACAAAAATTGTCTATATAAGCAATAAGAACTGCGCAATAAATGAGATTTCCTGCAGCTAACTCATATTGAGTCGTCTCTGGAGTCTTCAATCCCGCTTCCGCAAGTGAACAATCCAAACTGGAATTATAACAATGCTGGAGATCATGCCATGTGTCAGACAGCACTTAGAAATCTAGTAGAAGCAATTAGGGCATGCGGTGAAGTTGGAGGAAATTGGACTAAGGTACAGGAGTGCAGACAAAGACTAGACGAACACCCCAGTGATTTTAGGGGGCTGACTTAGACAAACTCTGTTAAAGCATGGGGGAATGATCCCTCAAAATTTTAATGACACACTCGCAATCAGTGTCTTTGTGGATCAAGCAGCCCCTGATATACAAAAATACTTTAAAGAGCACATGCTGGGGTGGCAAGGAGAAAATTTCCAGAAGATGTTGAGTGTGGCTGTATTTGTGTATGATGGTCATGAGGAGAGGCAGAAAGATGAACTAAGGAAAGAGAAAAGGAAGACAAAGGAACAGGAGGTTAATTTGCTGGCAGCAGCTTTAGCTAGAAATTTGCAAGTGAGAGGTAATGGTCGAGGAAGAGGAAGATCAAGAGGAGGCTTTGGGCCGGAGTCGGGAAACAGAAGAGGAATAAAGGAAGGAAGTGAAGGGAGAAAATGTTATTACTGTAGGAATCTAGGGCATTTACAAAGAGAATGCCCCCTACGTCCCCAAGGGATGACAAAGGAAAGAAATCATCACTGTGAAGAAGAACTGCCCTGTGGGGACAACCATTCGCAATGGCTAGAGGAGGAAGACCCTGAAGATCTTGGGGAATTAGAGGGGCTGGGAATCTTTAGCATGTGGGGGATTCATCTGGACCAAAAAGGGCACATAATGGGCAAAGTAGAAGGTTGTGAAGTTGAATTTTTAGTAGATACAGGAGCTACCCTATCCCTTTTGAACTTTATCCCAAAAGGATCTGAAACTAGAGATAGAGTCAAAATACACGGGGTAACGGGAGGGGGAGAGAGGAGTCTGAGCAAACCTTTAGTAGTAACAATGGAGCTGTTGGAGAGGGTCCAGAGGAGGGCCACAAAGATGATCCGAGGGTTGGAGCACCTCTCCTATGAAGACAGGCTGAGAGAGTTGGGGTTGTTTAGCCTGGAGAAGAGAAGGCTCCGGGGAGACCTTCTAGCAGCCTTCCAGTACCTAAAGGGGCCTACAAGAAAGTTGGAGAGGGACTTTCTACAAGGGCGTGTACTGATAGGATGAGGGGTAATGGCTTTAAACTGAAAGAGAGTGGATTTTGATTAGATCTAAGGAAGAAATTCTTCACTCTGAAGGTGATGAGGCACTGGAACAAGTTGCCCAGAGAAGTTGTGGATGGCCCATCCCTGGAGGTGTTCAAGGCCAGGTTGGATGAGGCTTTGAGCAACCTGGTCTAGTGGAAGGTGTCCCTGCCCATGGCAGGGGGTTTAGAACTCAATGATCTTTAAGGTCCCTTCCAACCCAAACCATTCTACGATTCCATGAATCTATAAGAGTGTTTGGGGAAGGTTCATATTGGCAGAGGACTCCCCAGCGTGTTCATTAGGAAGAGATCTCTTGCAGACCCTGAATGTAGAATTATGTTTGTCGCCTGAAGGGATAGACTTAATAATTATGGGACTGAGTGTGATCACCAGAAGCTCATAAAATGAGCCGAAAATACCAGAAGTACTGAAAACCGTACTCACAAAGCTGTGGAGTAAAACCAGCACTGATGCAGGACTGCTGATTTCAGCTCAACCCATAAATATAAAAACAAAGGGAGGAACTCCACTGGCTGTGAAACAGTATCTTATTCTCCAAGAAGCTGAAAAGAGCATTCAGAAACAGATAGATCAGTATTTGGCACAAGGAATTTTAAAAGTATGTGTGTCACTGTATAATACTCCTATACTCCCCATAAAAAAAAAAAAGATTAGATGAGCATGGGGACCTGAAATACCATTTTGTACAAGATCTACGAGTAGTTAATCAGCATATAGTGGCTCCTCATCCAGTAGTACCTGATCCCTCTGAAATACTTGTCCAAATACCACATTGGACAAAATATTTTGCTGTGATTGATCTAACTACAGCGTTTTTTAGTATCCCGTTAGACGATGTGGAAAAATAACGGAAACTGGGGGAATGGGAGAATATTGTCCCCCAAAGTTCAGCTTACATCTTAAACAATGAGCTGTAATATTAGAGCAGCTTTGAGGTGATACACAGTTGCTGTTCCCAGGAATGGAGTGCGCAGGAACGGATGTGTGAACGGGTAAGGCCTGCATCTGGCTGAATGGGATGTGCAATATCCCTGAAATGGGGAGGAGAGTGGTGCAGAGGTACCACGGCTCGTCCCTGTTACCAGAGATAAAGAGGAAGATAACAGCACAGCTGCTGTCAAGAAAGATGGATCGCAACTGCCTCCTCAGCAACAATGGTGGGATCGTGCCATGAAGCTGAACTTTGCTCATTATAATGTCATTGTAATATGTATGGCTAGAGTCACTCAAGCTCCACCTAAAGTAAAGAAATAGTATAAAATGGTTAAAGAGAAGGGGGTGTTAGGGGCGAAGACTTCCATTGAAAGATCTGGGATCAGTCGACGGGCTGGACTTCTCTTCCCCTCCCCTAATTAAGACGCCTGTTGTGTAAGAGCTCTGTGTTATGCGCATTTACTTACTAACATTTTGCTAGCTAGTTAGTCACTGATCAGTTCTAGTTTATATTGTTCTAAATGAAATCTATTTTCGCAGTCAGTCCCTATCACCGGCTATCTTTGAATCTGTATCCTGTCACGAGCATCAGTAATAAAATTTGCTGGTTTAATATAAGTTTCTGGAAACTTTATAATTGATATAAGGGATTTGACCCATTGTGCTGCCGGCGAGGTCCCTGAACAGGTTAGGCAAACACCCTCCAACTTAGCGGGCTGCCCAGGGTGGGCAGGTAGGTCGGATACAAGGGTCTTGTCTTTCTTGGGAAACTGGTAGACTGGTCGAATTGCTCCTGACTTTTATTGAACTGACCTCTATTGGTCTGATACTGTGTCATTCCGTGACAAACGAGGACAGCCAACCTCTGTTTGCCTTTATGTGGAAAGGACAACAATTAACCTGGATGCGTCTCTCACAAGGGTTTGCGGGTTTTCCTGCAACTTTTTCACAAATACTAGGGAATTATTTAAAAGATATAAAATTACCAGGTAAATCAGCTCTTGTACAATATGTAGATGATCTGCTATTAGCGAGTAAGGATGAAAACACTTGTATAATAGACACTGTACACCTTTGCACTGCTTTAACAGAGAAAGGACATCGTGTGCCTCCATCCAAACTCCAGCTGTGTCAGAAAGAGGTTAAATATCTAGGTTTTATTTTAAGGAAAGGACAACGGGTAGCAGACCCAGAAAGACTAGAAGCTAGAATTAGGCTCCTGTGACAAGTCACAAAAAAAGCAGTTACGAGGGTTCCGCAGAGCTGTGGAATTTTGTCAACTGTGGATCCCTGGGTTAGGAGAACTAACGAAGCCTCTGACAGAGGCAACAAGAAATGAAGAAATAGAACCTATAGCGTGGGGCCCAGAGAGAGAACAAGCTTTTAAAGCAATAAAAGGAGCCTTGACATCTGCTCCTGCCCTTGGGCTCCCAGATTGCACAAAGCCTTTCAATTTATACGTGCATGAATGAAAAGGGATAGCCAATGGGGTGATAACGCAAAAACTGGGACCCCACCAGAGATCAGTTGCATACTACTCTGTGCAACTAGATCCAGTTGCAGCAGGAACACCAGCCTGTATTAAATCGGTGGCAGCAGCAGCAACAACAATATTAGAGAAAAGCCGCCCCCTCATTCTGGGACACCCTGTAACAGTTTATGTCCCACACGAGGTGGAAATACTGCTGAAACAGTATGCAACCCAAGCATTGTCACCACAACGGGCACACAGATATGAACCGACCCTTCTAATGGCAGATGACGTAGTTTTGAAAAGATGCAATGCTCTGAATCCAGCAACCCTAATGCCTTTTCCCGATGATGGAGAACACCATCACCAGTGTGAGCAGGTGACATACATTTCAAGTAAACCGCGAACAGACTTAACGGATGTTCCTTTACAGAACCCAGGTCTAGCTCTGTTTGTGGATGGCTCATCCTCCTACCTGCACGGACAACGACGGACCGGATACACTGTGGTCAGCCAAGGACAAGTAACAGAAGCTGAACTGCTCCCAGCAAGGATGAGCGCACAAGGGGTGGAACTAGTAGCCTTAACGTGCACAGTGCATCTGGGAAAAGGGAAACGAGTCAACATCTATACGGACTCTCAATATGTCTTCAGGGTATGCCACGCAACAGGTATGTTGTGGAAAGAATAGGGATTTTTTTTACATCGTCAGGAAAGAAAGTATCAAATGAAGAAGAAACACACAATTTGCTGGAGACAGTACAGCTCCCTAAAGAAATTGCTGTGATACATTGTCCAGCCCATACAAAGGACACTACAGAAATTAGTGAAGGGAATGCCTTAGCTAACACAGCTGCAAAAGCTGCAGCCCGACAGCCTCTGAGAGAATGTATGGTTGCAGTTCCAGTGGTAAGCCAGAGCAAATGGCCAAATTTAACCAACCCCAAAACCATGTATGAGAAGGACTGTTCAGCAGAAGAAAAGAAACAATGGGAAAAATGGGAAGCAAACCAAGATGACGAGGGAATATGGACAGTCAGAGGAAAGCCTACACTGCCAAAGAAATATACAATTACTGTAGCTAGGTGGTTCTATGACAAAGCACATGGCAGAGGCAGAGGCAGTAGCTAATCAAGTACAGAAGATATGGTCAGTGCCAGGAATCTATGAGGCTGCAAAAAGAATCATCAACAGTGGCCAGACTTCATAGAATCATAGAATGGTTTGGGTTGGAAGGGACCTCAAAGATCATCTTGTTCCAACCCCCCCTGACATCGTCAGGGACACCTTCCACTAGATCAGGTTGCTCAAAGCCTCATCCAATTATATAGTCTATATAATCACATGTTGCACCCCATGATAATAGCATTAGGCTTAGCTTTATGGTGTTTGTCACTTGTGATCATCTTATGCTTAAGAACATGGAGGTTAATTGCGTGTCTTGAAAGACTTCTTGAGTTTTGTCTGACACTTGTCTGACATAATAAATTGGAATGCTTAATAAAAACAAAGGAAGGACTGTTGCAGATTAAGTTTGATTAACTGAATTCTTTTAACTGTATTCTTTTGTCTGAATAGTCTTGCTGAGCACTGTTAAGAATCATTAGGACTAATAGCCTTGTTTAGCATTAGTAGCTAAGTTTGCTGAAGCCTTAGGCCACAAGCTGCCAACTTTCACCTAGGAAAGTGGAACTTATCTTGAACTGTTGCCTAGTTACATGAAGGGAAGCCCTGAGACCAGTGCAAGCTGGAAGACAAGGAGGCCACAACTGTCAGCAGAAGCTGCAACTCCTCCAGATAAGAAACAGCTAACAGCCCATCTGGAGACAGAGAAAGAATCCAATAAGGAACAAAGACCCCAGACCAAAAAAAAATTACCATTGGACCAAGAGGTGCGTGCAAGGCACCTGAACAACGCATGAAGAACAGGTGCATGGACTGTAAGGGTATAGATGTCCAGGGATTCCTTTGTCAGGGTCCCTCTCCAGAGGCACCCAGCTTGAGCTGCTCCTATTGTTGTATCACTCAATTAAATTATTTATTTTTTTTAATCTGGAATCTGACGTCTGAGCCTCTGCTGCAGGAAACCTAGGACAAAGAATTTCTTTAACACCAGCCAAGGTCAACCCACCACAGCAAACAAGCCTAACAGTGTCCACTGCAGAGAGTTTGCATTTCCATACAGAGAAATGTTAAGGATGCACAAACAAAACTACTGGATATCTGTGCTTTTATCTGTCCTTTCCATCATCTGACAGAAGAATTCTGTTTCTCAGATTGATGCAAATGCACATTTATGCAGTACGCAACTATTCATCCCATCCATCCCAACTACTTCTCCCCTCAACAGCCTAGACCATATTCTGATGCCTTTGATACCAATTCCAAATTTGCCTTTGTCATTTAAAGATCAGAACTCACCACTATACTTCCGGCCTACACCACCTTTTCAAAAATTCTGATTCAACAGACAATACTCTCATATAATTAAGACATTATTTAAAACAAACAAACAAACCCCACAAGCTAGAAGTGCTTCTAACTAGGTGCCTAGCTAGAAAACTAGAATAAGGAATAAGAAAGGCCAATAAAAAAAGTGAGAAGGGAGCAAGTTATCTGAAACGTCTCTGCTGAAAGACTCACTCCAAATATCGCGTCAGTTAATAAGTTAATAAGTTATAAACTTAAGTCTAACACATTGCCAGTAGCAGTTCTAAACATAAGATCCTAAATTCTCAGCTTCTTTTCTCTTTGTGATTGTTAAAACATACAGTTAACTAAACAAACTTACCATACAGGTACGGGAGTTTTCTCCTATGAAGGAATCTCTTAGCACCTGAGTAAGTTTACTCGCTCTGAATGGTGTATGAGGTTTATTTCGGCCTAAGGCTCTAATGCACTCCTGAAAGAACAAACAGGTTTATATTTATTCAATCCATGTCAAAGAAAAATGCATAATACAAATGCAATTCAAAATCAGAAAACATATGCCTTAGTTATGCTGCCGTCCTCTAAGATATCATGAAAATTTATTATTAAAGCTTGAATTCAAGAAGTGTTAGACTTTTACCTCTCATTAAGTTCAGTAGAGAGGTAGGAACTTAAAAAAGACTTAGGAGCCTAAAAACTTTCTGAATCTCATCCAAAACGTTTACATATATTGTATCCAACAACAACAATAAAAAGTGTTGATGTTAAATCTCCAGACTAACAACTATTTCTGATTATGAGCTGCAAAAGTCTGAATGATCTATAGCCTCTGCCAGCAGAAGCGTGGATGGTGACTCATGTTAACTCTATCAGTTAAAAGCAGTAGCTTTGATTCTGGCTCTATCACTGACTTTCTTTACAGCTCAGAAGGAAACACTAGTGCCCAAACTTTTTGAAAGCTTCCACAGGTCACAAACCTAGTAAGCATAGCTCTGTATTGATGTACTCAATATTGGAAGACACACGAAAATGTAAGTCATTCCCTGCTTTAAAATATTCTTCATGTGAAAAAACAGGGATAACGTCTCCCCTTTCACTCACAAGAAGGGTATGGGGCTAAACTAATATTTGCAATTGGTTGGAGAGTTCCAGAGAGAAATACTGTACAGAAGTAAATATTAAGAAATTACTATAGAAGTTACAGCAGCAACTAAGTACAACAGTGCAAACCGAGATTGCACTAAACATCACTTCTGCCCACTCAAGAGTTCTAACATCAGCTAATAAATTACTTCTTACAGGAAGAAAGTTTAAATTTAAATTTCTGTTTTGTTGTTGTTGTCATATTTTGATCATTAATTCCAGTTTCTGGCTTTGCCTTAATACTTTGTGTACAGGCATCTCTTCAGATTCAGGGCTTCCTTGGTACAGTTCTAACACGTTTACACACAGAACTTCTTCAAACAACCGTACATCAAAATCTTTCATATTATAGCTTGGCTTTTAGCGGGACTAACAGGCTTTTGTGTTACATGAATAGTTCTACAGTAGTTCAGCTAATCCTCCAGCTGCAGACATAGCCTTGTGGCCTTTTGAAATTTCCTAGAAACAGCTTCTTCCAAAAGCCAGGCTAGAAACTGTGGGACAATAATCCAAGAAAGCATTGCAACTGTGAAACAGCATAAACCAGAACTAAACAGGCTCAGAATAAAACTACCATGATACAGAACAGAACAAACACAAGGGCAAGTTGGCTTTAACTTAAAGTGATTATTTAAAAACTTACCACCTGAATTTTATAGAATGGACATAGCTCACATAAGCAGAAAGACTGAAGCAAATGCTAAAAAGGACTTAATACTTATAGGTGAGCAAGTGTTGTGGGTTGGGCTGCTCCAGCAACTGGACCCCCCCACACAGCCGGTCACTCACCCTCCCCCACCCCCAGGAATGAGGGAGAGAATTAAAGGAGAAACAGGAAACCCATGGGTTGAGATAAGAACAATTTAATACAGATGATCTAATACACAGTGTAGATGCTCACCACCCCCTCTTATCTGCAGCCTGTCTCGTCCTGAAGCTGCAATCCCGGACGAACACGAGGCCCCGAAATAGAGAGGGGCAGAGAAAGATAGTCCTCCGAGAGTGGGAGTACTGGGAGAGAGAGAAAAAGAAAAAAAAGGAAAAAAAAAAAAAGGCAATAGAGCAAAAGCGCAGCAAGCGCAAAAGAGTAAAAGCGTCGAAAGAGCCAAAGCGCAAAAGCCCTTCTTTCCGGCTGACCCTCGCTTTTATACTGGGCATGACGCTGCATGATATGGAATACTAATTGGCCAGTTTGGCCCTCAGTCTTAAGTTCCACCACAAATCACAAGGGGAATCGTGTCCCCCTTGTCCCGGCTATGCTCCCCCCTTATCCCGCCGTGTTTCTGCACTCCGGCACACTGAAAAGTCCTTGGAGTCTCATGTCCAACCACAAACATCAACTTGCTATCAGCATTCTTCTCAGAGCGAGCCTCTGAGTAAAACCAAAACACGGAGCTCTTCTAGCTGCTAAAAAGAAGAGCTAACCCTGTCCCAGCTAAAACCAGGACAGCAAGGCAGTGCATTCCTTGAAATTTTTTAATTTGTACATTACTACTATACTTTGCATAAGGAGAAAAGCAGATTAGACAGGAAGAGAGGCAACAGATTTTCAACAAGTGACATTACAAACTAAAAACAATAACAAATGTGTATGTTGAATTACTGATATGGCAACCAACAAGATTAATTAAGATATTGTAATTTACTATAATGATTTTTAGTTTGCTCACTCTTGAAAAATTAGAACTGGATTGTCTCCTTAATAGTAAAAGGATTATAGGATTATAGCTTCTAAATTAATATAATTTTTAACTACTTTTGCTTTTTATCACAGCTCAGAAAACCAGGTAACACAATGACCACACTACTTCCACGTAGAGACATTACAGAAATAATTTCCTGTACCGAAAATCTGAACAGGTTAAGACAGGACTGATATCCACATGCAAATAGCAAATCCTGGATTAGCACCAAAAACCACTCCTCAGACCATACTAATTTAATTCAAACTTGACAATAACTTCAAGGGTCTTGAATACAAATGGAAAAAGCTGTGTAATGTTTTTGGGGATAGATGAAAAACAGAAAATTAACATATCATTGAGAAACATTTATATCTTCTTGTACCACTGTTTAGACCTCCGCAAGACCGCCACTTATTTTTATTTCCCCTTCCCCATATAATTTAGATCACAACCACCAGTACAGCAGCAGCAGAGCCTTTCACTATAATTAAAGACAAGTTGTATGAAAATGGACTAGGTTTGTTGCATGGGTATTGCACTGAAGGCACTAGCCAGCACAAAATCAGCAAGTAAACTAAAAAACCAAAACAGCTTTATTGAACTACATTTGGAAACAAGTGATAACGTCAACACAATGTTGTTTGCATTATTTATTTTGATACTAAATTAAAACAGGCCACAGTTTTGGAACTGCTGCTTCCAATTCTTCGACATGACATAAAACTTTGTAACGACATGTTACAACTTTGTGGTGTTTTGTGAGATCTGCTTAGAGTCTGATACAAGTCTTCTCCCAAGTTTATACTGGGATAAAAAAGTAAGCACAGTGATTTTTGGGTTTAGACTCTTTATATAAAAACCACAGTGCTGGTGCAGAGAGTAGTAAACCTAAGCAAAGCTAATCAAGAACAGAGATAAGTTCTGGGCCATTCGAAACTACTCTTTCTCCAACTGAGACCAAAAAATTACTTTTCCTATTTAAAGTGAACCTCTTCCGAGCATTATAAAACAAACAAAAAAAGCATTTGAATATTTAAATAATATTTCAGCTCTCTTGATGTATTCTGGATTAACGTATGAAAATCTGCAAAGTGATCGTATCAGAAAATTTGCCATAAAGAGCAGCCAAAAATGGATTCCGACCTTCAAGGGTTATTTTAATCAATTTATAAATTCTTTCTGGATATAGTGCCGTTGTGTTGTTTTCATAGATTCATTCATAGATTCATAGATTTCTAGGTTGGAAAAGACCTTAGAGATCATCGAGTCCAACCATCCCTAATCCCCATTAAACCATATCCTCAAGTAGATCATCCACCCTATTCTTAAACACATCCAGGGATGGGGACTCAACCACCTCCCTGGGCAGCCTATTCCAGTGGCTGACAACCCTTTCAGAGAAGAAATACTTCCTAACATCCAACCTGAATCTCCCCTGACTAAGCTTATGTCCATTTCCTCTTGTTCTATCACCCATCACTAATGTAAAGAGTCCTTCCCCTACCTCCCCACCATCTTTTCTCAAGTATTTATAGGCCGTAATCAGGTCTCCCCTCAGCCTCCTCTTCTCCAGGCTAAACAGCCCCAACTCCCTCAGCCTCTCTTCATAAGTTTTATTTTCCAGCCCCTTGACCAGTTTAGTCGCCCTTCTTTGGACTTGCTCCAGGAGCTCAATATCTCTCTTAAAGCGAGGGGCCCAAAACTGGACACAATATTCCAGGTGCGGCCTCACCAGTGCCGAGTACAGGGGCAGGATCACTTCCCTGCTCCTGCTGGTCACACTATTCTTGATACATGCCAGTATCCCATTGGCCTTTTTGGCCACCTGGGCACACTGCTGGCTCATATCAAGCCGGTAGTCAACCAACACCCCCAGGTCCTTCTCCGCCAGGCAGCTCTCTCCTTCTTTAGTTAATTAATTAACAGTGACAAATAAGTCTGTCATACAGGTAACTTTATTTTTTATAGAATCATAGAATCATAGAATGGTTAGGGTTGGAAGGGACCTTAAAGATCATCTAGTTCCAACCCCCCTGCCATGGGCAGGGAAACCCTCCACTACACCAGGTTGCCCAAAGCCTCATCCAACCTGGCCTTGAACACTTCCAGGGATGGGGCATCCACAACTTCTCTGGGCAACCTGTTCCAGTGCCTCACCACCCTCTGAGTGTAAAATTTCTTTCTTATATCTAGCCTAAATCTGCCCTCTTTCAGTTTAAATCCATTACCCCTTGTCCTATCACTACACGCCCTTGTAAAAAGTCCCTCTCCAGCTTTCCTGTAGGCCCCCTTTAGGTACTGGAAGGCTGCTATAAGATCACCCTGGAGCCTTCTCATCTCCAGGCTGAACAGCCCCAACTCTCTCAGCCTGTCTTCATAGCAGAGGTGCTCCAGCCCTCTGATCATCTTCGTGGCCCTCCTCTGGATTCGCTCCAGTAGCTCCATGTCCTTCTTGTGTTGGGGACCCCAGAGCTGAACGCCGTATTCTAGGTGGGGTCTCACGAGAGCAGAGTAGAGGGGCAGAATCACTTCCCTCGACCTGCTGGCCACACTCCTTTTGATACAGCCCAGGATACAGTTGGCTTTCTGGGCTTCCAGTGCACATTGCTGACTCATGTTGAGCTTCTCATCCACTAGCACTCTCAAGTCCCTTTCCTCAGGGCTGCTCTCAATCCATTCTCCGCCCAGCCTGTACTTGTGCATGGGATTGTCCCAACCCACGTGCAGGACCTTGCACTTGGCCTTGTTGAACTTCATGATGTTTTCACAGGCCCATCTCTCCAGCCTGTCAAGGTCCCTCTGGATGGCATCCCTTCCCTCCAGAGTGTCCACAACACCACACAGCTTGGTGTCATCTGCAAACTTGCTGAGGGTGCGCTCAATCCCACTGTCCATGTCTCCAACAAAGATGTTGAATAGCACTGGTCCCAGTACTGACCCCTGAGGAACACCACTCGTCACTGACCTCCACGTGGACATGGAACCGTCGACCACAACTCTTCGAGTGCGACCATCCAGCCAATTCCTTATCCACCGAGTGGTCCATCCATCAAAACCATGTCTTTCCAGTTTAGAGACAAGGATGTCGTGTGGGACAGTATCAAATGCTTTGGATAAGTCCAGGTAGACGATGTCAGTTGCTCTTCCCCTATGCATCAATGCTGAAACCTCATCATAGAAGGACACCAAATTAGGCAGGATTTGCCCTTAGTGAAGCCATGTTGGCTGTCACCAATCACCTCCTTGTTTTCTATGTGCCTTAGCATAGTCGCCAGGAGGATCTGCTCCATGATCTTGCCGGGCACAGAGGTGAGACTGACTGGCCTGTAGTTCCCTGGGTCTTCTTTTTTCCCCTTTTTAAAGATGGGGGTTATGTTTCTCTTTTTCCAGTCATTGGGAACTTCACCAGATTGCCACGACTTCTCAAATATGATGGATAGTGGCTTAGCAACTTCATCTGCCAATTCCCTCAGGACCCGCGGATGTACCTCATCAGGTCTCATGGACTTGTCCACCTTCACGTTCTTTAGATGGTCTCGAACCTGGTCTTCTCCTACAGTGGGCAGTTCTTCATTCTCACAGTCCCTGCCTTTGCCTTCCGTGACTTGGGCCATGCCGCTAGAGCTCTTGCCAGTGAAGACTGAGGCAAAGAAGTCGTTGAGAACCTCAGCCTTCTCCATATCCCGGGTAGCCAGGTCCCCCGTTTCCTTCCGGAGAGGGCCTACATTTTCCCTAGATCTCTTTTTATCACTGACATATCTATAGAAGTTTTTCTTGTTGCCCTTGATGTCCCTAGCCAGATTTAACTCTATCAGGGCTTTGGCTTTCCTAACCTGATCTCTGGTTACTCGGACAATTTCTCTGTATTCTTCCCAGGCTACCTGTCCTTGCTTCCACCCCCTAAAGGCTTTCTTTTTGTGCCCAAGCTGGTCCAGGAGCTCCTTATTCATCCATGCGGGCCTCCTGGTGTTCCTACCTGACTTTCTCTTTGTTGAGATGCACCGCTCCTGAGCTTGGAGGAGGTGATCCTTGAATATTAGCCAGCTTTCTTGGGCCCCTCTTCCCTCCAGGGCCTCGTCCCATTGTACTCTAGCGAGGAGATCCTTGAAGAGGCCAAAGTCTGCTTTCCTGAAATCCAGGGTAGTGAGCCTTCTATGCACCCTCCTTGCTTCTCTAAGTATCTTGAATTCTACCATTTCATGGTCGCTGCAGCCAAGGTTGTCCTTGAGCGTCACGTTCCCCACCAGCCCCTCACTGTTAGTGAGAACAAGGTCCAGCAAAGCACCTCTCCTCGTTGGTTCCTCTACCACTTGGAGAAGGAAGTTATCATCCATGCATTCCAGGAACCTCTTGGATTGCCTATGCCTTGCTGTGTTGTCCTTCCAACAGATATCAGGGTGGTTGAAGTCCCCCATGAGGACCAGGGCTCGTGAACGTGAGGCAGCTCCTATCTGTCTGTAGAGGGCCTCATCCACCCAGTCCTCCTGGTCAGGTGGTCTGTAGCAGACCCCTACTACTACATTTTCTGCGGAGATCCACTTCAGAGCAGGTAAGACTGCGACTGGAGAGAGCTACTGCAGGAAAAAGCCGAAGAAAAGCTCTTTTCTAGGGCTTTTCTGGAAGCATTTTCTAGCCGGGACCAGATCTGCCGCTGTTGGGGGCGGTGCCGGCGTAGGCGGGCTGCTGCGAGAGCCGGGGAGGAGCCAGCACAGCTGTGAGTCACTGGGCTATAAATAGTCTCAGGGAGGGCAACGACTAGTCACTGCCCACCGCGAAGGAGCTGAGGAAGGCTATTGTTCCTGCCTAATGTGGGGACAACTGCTGCAGTCTACATCTCCTTGGATGGGATTTGAGGTACTTCATCTTATCAGGGAGTCATGGTGGCGACTCGGAGGAGGAAAAATGTGCTTTCAGCACCCACTCGAAGGGATGTGGGTGTTCAGGTCACAGGCTGTGAGGAATGTCACAGCTTATCCTTGGTAGCTGGGAGCAACCCTGAGGATGGCTGCGTGAGGTGCGAGCAGGTCGATGACCTGCTCAGCCGGGTGGCGCAGCTCCAGGATGAAGTGCTGGAACTCAGGGAGGAGGTGAATAGGTTAAGAATAATTAGGGAAAGTGAGAAGGAAATTGACAGCTTCCATAATCTGGTTGTGGCAGAGCAGAAAGTAGTGGAGAGGGTAAAGAGGATCAGGGAATGTGAGGAATTAGGGGACGAGGAGCAATGGCACAAGGTCCCTGCTCGGCGAGGCAAGCACAATTGCCTGGCAATTCCCTCGCTCCCCCAGGTGACCTTATGTAACAAGTACAGTGCTCCGTGAGGGGAACTGGATGACAGGGAGGGTGATGGCTGTCCCTGCTTGGAGGTGTCTCCAAAGCTGGATCAGACTGCCATCGGTATTAAAACCTCATCAAAAGAAGAAAGCATAGACGAGGGCCCACGCAGAGGGTTGCCTAAGGGGAGTCAGTCTGCTCCACAATTTCTGACTGCCCCTGTTAAAAGAAAAAGGAGGGTAATTGTCATAGGTGATTCCCTTCTGAAGGGAACAGAGGGGCCAATATGTCGACCGGACCCAACCCACAGGGAAGTCTGCTGCCTCCCTGGGGCCCGTGTCAGGGACGTCACTAGGAAACTCCCTGCTCTGGTACGGCCCTCTGATTATTATCCATTACTGGTCATGCAGGTCGGAACTGATGAGCTAACAGAGAGAAGTCCAAAGGACATCAAAAGGGACTTCAGGGCATTGGGGCGACTGGTCGAAGGGTCAGGAGCCCAGGTAGTGTTTTCTTCAGTCCCTTTAGTGGCAGGAAAGAACATAGAAAGGAACAGAAAATCAGATTTGATTAACAGATGGCTCAGAGGCTGGTGCCTCCGATGGAAGTTTGGTTTCTTTGATCATGGGGAGGCTTTCGCTGAATCAGGTCTGATGGCACCGGATGGGACATGCCTTTCTCAGAGGGGAACCAGGGTCTTAGCTCAAAAGCTAGCAGGGCTCATTGGCAGGGCTTTAAACTAGATTTGAAGGGGGAGGGGGGGAATATCAAGAATGGTAAAGATATGCTGGAAGTACCTGTAGAACAGAAGAAGGGAATTTCAGCCACTCCAGCCAAGAAGTCAGACTTATACCGCTGTCAGCATGGCACCAGTGCCAGCACCGAGGGTCCAGAAGCTGAGGAAGGATCGCAGGTATGTTCGAACGATCTTACACTGCCGTCCAAGAGAACACCTGTTGCTCCAGCCAGCGAGTCGGCTTTGTCGGAGGCCCAGCTGAAGTGTATGTACACCAACGCACGCAGCATGGGAAATAAACAGGATGAGCTGGAGATGCGTGCACATGAGCAGGGCTACAACCTTATTGGCATCACGGAGACGTGGTGGGACGACTCCTATGACTGGAGTGTCAACATGGAGGGGTATAAGCTTTTTAGAAAAGACAGGAAGGGGAGACGAGGAGGGGGTGTCGCTCTCTACATCAGCAACCGGCTGGAGTGCGTGGAGCTTTGCCTGGGGTTGGAGGAGGAGCTGACAGAGAGCTTATGGGTCAAGATTAGAGGACGGGGACGGATAGGCGATGTTACAGTAGGGGTCTGTTACAGGCCACCTGGCCAGGAGGACAGAGCAGATGAGGCGCTTTATAGCCAGAGAGAAGCAGCCTCGCGGTCACAAGCCCTGGTCCTCATGGGGGACTTCAACCACCCTGACATCTGTTGGAGAGACAATACAGCAGGGCACAGGCAGTCCAGGAGGTTCCTGGAATGCGTGGATGACAACTTCCTCCTGCAGGTGATAGAGGAGCCGACAAGGAGGGGTGCCATGCTCGACCTTGTGCTCACCAACAGAGAGGGACTGGTGGGCGATGTGACACTTAAGGACAGCCTTGGCTGCAGTGACCACGACACGGTGGAGTTCAAGATCCACGGGGCAGCAAGTAAACTATACAGCAAGCTCTGTGCCCTAGACTTCAGGAAGGCGGACTTCGGCCTCTTCAAGGACCTGATGGGCAAAGTGCCATGGGAGGCGGCCCTGGAGGGACGAGGGGCCCAGGAAAGTTGGTCCACATTCAAGGAGCACCTCCTCCAAGCTCAGCAGAGGTGCATCCCGATGAAGAACAAGTCGGGCAAAAAGACCAGGAAGCCCGCGTGGATGAGCAAGGAGCTCCTGGACCAACTGAAAATGAAGAGGTTAGCCTATAGAGGGTGGAAGCGGAGACAGATAGCCTGGGAGGAATACAGAGAAGCTGTACGAGTGACCAGGGATCAAGTGAGGAAGGCTAAAGCCCTGAAGGAATTGAATTTGGCAAGGGATATAAAAAGCAATAAGAAAAGCTTCTATAGGTATGGCACTAATCATTCTTATCCAGCTGGACTGAGTTGAGATAATGAACTACTAATTAACTACTCAACTCAAGGTACCTATCCTGCCCACAAGAGGCAGGCCATTTCCTCCTGGCTGTGGTAGATGCAACAGTGTCCCTGGTGCCGCAGCCCAGGCTGGTGAGCAACAACTGGTGACCCCAACGTGATACATCGATGAGACCCTGGAAAGCCCTGGGAAGCCCCGACTCCCTTGCCGAGCCGAGAGCCCGAGCCTAAGGAGCCCGAGCCAAAAGAGCCGGAGCCAGCGCCGGAGCCGGGAGCTCGAGCGAGAGTCCTTTGGAGAAGAAGGTAAAGCCGCAAGCCCCGACGTGGTATTCGCGGGAGGGAAGCGTGCTGGAGTTGGATGAATGGGCCGGGTCTCTGCTCACCCATAAAGCCTTTGTGAAAACAGAAAAAATGGTAAAACAAAAAGGGGGAATTATGGCACTAATCATTCTTATCCAGCTGGACTGAGTTGAGATAATGAACTACTAATTAACTACTCAACTCAAGGTACCTATCCTGCCCACAAGAGGCAGGCCATTTCCTCCTGGCTGTGGAAGATGCAACAGCGTCCCTGGTGCTGCAGCCCAGGCTGGTGAGCAACATATAGGTATGTAGGGGACAAAAGGAAGTCCAAGGAGAACGTAGGCCCCCTCCGGAAGGATACTGGTGCTCTGGTTACCCGGGACATAGAGAAGGCTGAGGTACTCAATGACTTTTTCGCCTCAGTTTTCACTGATAAAGCCTCTTGTCTTACTGCCCAAGCTGTGGAAAGAACTAGCAGGGACTGTGAGGATGAACCACCGCCCACTGTACTTGAAGAGCAGGTTCGGGAACATCTGAGGAACTTGAAGGTGCACAAGTCCATGGGACCTGATGAGATCCATCCACGGGTCCTGAAGGAACTGGCGGATGAAGTTGCCAAGCCACTGGCTATTGTATTTGAGAAGTTGTGGCGGTCTGGCGAGGTCCCTGATGACTGGAAGAGAGGGAACATAACCCCCATTTTTAAAAAGGGGAACAAGGAGGACCCGGGCAACTACAGGCTGGTCAGCCTCACCTCTGTGCCTGGCAAGGTCATGGAGCAGATTCTCCTGGGAACCATGCTAAGGCACATGGGGTCTCACGAGAGCAGAGCAGAGGGGCAGAATCACATCCCTTGAACTGCTGGCCACGCTTCTTTTGATGCAGCCCAGGACACGGTTGGCTTTCTGGGCTGCAAGCACACATTGCCGGCTCATGTTGAGCTTCTCAACCAGCACCTCCAAGTCCTTCTCCTCAGGGCTGCTCTCAATCCATTCTCCGCCCACGCTGTATTTGTGATTGGGATTGCCTCAACCCATGTGCAGGACCTTTCACTTGGCCTTGTCGAAATTCATGAGGTTTGACAAGTCCAGATAGATGATGTCAGTTGCTCTTCCCTTATCCACCAATGCTGTAATCCCATTGTAGAAGGCCAACAAATTTGTCAGGCTTTGTCCTTAGTGAAGCCATGTTGGTTGTCATCAATCACCTCCTTGTTTCCCATGAGCCTTAGCATAGTTGCCAGGAGGACCTGCTCCATGATCTTGCTGGGCACAGAGGTGAGACTGACTGGCCTGGAGTTCCCCGGGGTCTTCTTTTTTCCCCTTTTAAAAATGGGGGCTACGTTTCCCCTTTTCCAGTCAGTGGGAACTTCACCAGACTGCCACAACTTCTCCAATATGATAGATAGTGGTTTAGCAACTTCATCTGCCAGTTCCCTCAGGACCCGCAGATGCATCTCATCAGGTCTCATGGACTTGTGCACTTTTGAGTAGTGGTCAACGGCTCAATGTCCAAGTGGAGACCGGTCACGAGTGGCGTCCCTCAGGGGTCCGTGTTGGGCCCGGCCCTCTTCAACATCTTTGTCGGTGACATGGACAGTGGCATGGAGTGCACCCTCAGCAAGTTCGCCGATGACACCAAGCTGTGTGGTGCTGTCGACACGCTGGAAGGGAGGGATGCCATCCAGAGGGACCTCGACAGGCTGGAGAGGTGGGCCTGTACCAACCTCATGAAGTTCAACCAGGCCAAAGGCAAGGTCCTACATCTGGGTCGTGGCAATCCCAGGCACAAATACAGACTGGGCGGAGAATGGATCGAGAGCAGCCCTGAGGAGAAGGACTTGGGAGTACTGGTGGACGAGAAGCTCAATATGAGCCGGCAATGTGCTCTTGCGGCCCAGAAGGCCAACCACGTCCTGGGCTGCATCAAGAGGAGCGTGGCCAGCAGGTCAAGGGAGGTGATTCTTCCCCTCTACTCTGCCCTCGTGAGACCTCACCTGGAGTACTGCATCCAGTTCTGGAGTCCCCAACACAAGAAGGACATGGACCAGCTGGAGAGGGTCCAGAGGAGGGCCACGAAGATGATAAGAGGGCTGGAGCACCTTTCCTATGAGGACAGGCTGAAAGAGTTGGGGCTGTTCAGCCTGGAGAAGAGGAGGCTCCGGGGTGACCTTATAGCGGTCTTCCAGTACCTCAAGGGGGCCTACAGGAAAGATGGGGAGAGGCTATTCAGGAGGGCCAGTTGTGATAGGACAAGGGGTAAGGTTTTAAAATAGAGGGAGGTAGATTCAGGTTGGATATTAGGAAAAAATTTTTTACCATGAGAGTGGTAGAACACTGGAACAGGTTGCCCAGAGAGGTGGTGGATGCTCCATCCCTGGAGACGTTCAAGGCCAGGTTGGACGAGGCCCTGAGCAACCTGATCTAGTTGGAGATATCCCTGTTCCTTGCAGGGGGGTTGGACTAGATGACCTTTGAAGGTCCTTTCCAGCCCTAACGATTCTATGATTCTATGATTCTACTATGTCCCCTGTCCCTGCTCTCCCTTTAATCCTAACCCATAAGCTCTCAGTCGGGACCTCATTCGTTCCCAGGTACAGCTCCATGCACTCTAGCTGGTCCTTCACATAGAGGGCAACTCCTCCTCCTCTTCTTCCTTTCCTGTCCTTCCTAAAAGATCCTGTACATAAAGGCATTTAAGTTGGGCCCCAGATTAATCTGACTTCCTGGCTGGAGCGGCTGGAATTCCCTTCTGTTCTACAGGTACTTCCAGCATATCTTTGTCATTTTTGATATTCCCCCCCCTCCCCCTTCAAATCTAGTTTAAAGCCCTGTCAATGAGCCCTGCTAGCTTTTGAGCTAAGACCCTCGTTCCCCTCTGAGAAAGGCAAGTCCCATCCGGTGCCATCAGACCTGGTTCAGTGAAAGCCTCCCCATGATCAAAGAAACCAAATTTCTGTTGGAGGCACCAGCCTCTGAGACATCTGTTAATCAAGTCTGTTTTTCTGTTCCTTTCTATATTCTTTCCTGCCACCAAAGGGATTGAAGGAAACACTACCTGGGCTCCTGACCCTTCGACCAATTGCCCCAATGCCCTGAAGTCCCTTTTGATGGCCTTTGGACTTCTCTCTGTTAGCTCCTCAGTACCGACCTGCATGACCAGTAATGGATAATAATCAGAGGGCTGTACCAGACCAGGGAGTTTCCTAGTGACGTCCCTGACCCAGGCCCCAGGGAGGCAGCAGACTTTCCTGCGGGTTGGGTCCGGTCGACATATTGGCCCCTCTGTTCCCTTCAGAAGGGAATCACCTATGACAATTACCCTCCTTTTTCTTTTAACAGAGGCAGTCAGAAATTGTGGGGCCTCTTTTCTTAAACCCCAAAAATATACTGAGATCAGTAAGAATATCTCGTTAGTATTTCAGACCTTGAGTACCAAAGTCAGTCATCTCTCATTTTAGGTGGATATCAGAAAAGCGTTCAAATTCAACTACTAGGGGTTTCTGGGGTTTGGGGGATTTTTGAGCCTTAGGCCACAAGCTGGGAACTATCACCTAGGAAAGCGGAACTACTTATCTTGAACTGTTGCCTAGTTACATGAAGGGAAGCCCTGAGACCAGTGCAAGCTGGAAGACAAGGGGGTCATGACTGTTAGGAGAAGCTGCAACTCCTCCAGATAAGAAACGGCTAACAGGTCACCTGGAGACAGAGAAAGAATCCAATAAGGAACAAAGAAGATCCCAGACCAAAAATTACCATTGGACCAAGAGGCGTGTGTAAGGCTCGTGAACAGTGCATGAAGAACCGGTGCATGGACTGTAAGAGTATAAATGCCCAGGGATTCCTTTGTTCAGGGTCCCTCCCCAGTGGCACCCAGCTCGAGCTGCTCCTGTTGCTGTACCACTCAAATTATTTATTTTTTTAATCTGGAATCTGATGTCTGAGCCTCTGCTGCAGGAAACCTAGGACAAAGAATTTCTTTAAGAATATTGCTAGGGGTAAATGCTACAAGCTGCAGTTTGGGAGGTTCAAGTACAAACTTAAGAATAACTTTTTTTCCCAGCACATTTGTTTTAAGAAAAACAGGAAAAACAAAGTTTCCATTCTGAAAAGCTAGAAGAACCACTTATGGGGTCATCTTCTGAAGAAACGAGTAATATGAATGCTAGCATTCATAGTGATATTCACATGACATACTAGCACTGCTTTTAAGGATACTGTCAATTTCAGGAATAGTTTGTAGTTATACCAACCCATCTCCAGCCTTCTATAAACTTTCCTATGAGTCTCTTCTAACATTATAACACCTTTATCAATCATGTCATATGTTAGTATTTCTACTGAGCAGTAAAAAGCCCCAAAACTACCAGTATCTTGGCTATTCAAGGTTCTCCTAAAACCACTAACCACTACAATAATGACCACAATCACTACAATTACTAATGTTAGTCATTACCAGGATATTAAAAAAGGAATAGATTAATTTTTCATTACATAAATGAATAAGGCTGTCTATGCTATGCCCAATTTAAGCCATAGTAAGGAAGACAAAAAATGTCTAAGTAGGAAAGAATCATAGAATGGCATAGGCTGGAAGGGACCTTAGAGATCATCTAATCCAACCTCCCTGTCATGGGCAGGGACGCCTCTCAACTAGATCAGGCTACTCAAGGCTCCGTCCAACCTGGCCTTGAACACCTCCAGGGAGGGGGCATCTACAACTTCTCTGGGCAGTTTATTCCAAAGTCTCACCACCCTCGTACTGCAGAATTTCTTCCTAAGATCTAATCTAAATCTGTTCTCCTTCAACTTAAACCCATTTCCCCTTGTCCTGTCAGTGGACACTCTTGTAAAAAGTCCCTCCCCAGCCTTCCTGTAGGTTCCCTTCAGGTATTGGAAGGCAGCTATTAGGTCCCCTCGAAGTCTTCTCTTTTCAAGGCTGAACAATCTCAGCTCCCACAACCTGTCCTCGTAGCAGAGGTGCTCCAGCCCCCTGGATCATCTTTGTGGCCCTCCTCTGAACACACTCCAACAGATCTATGTCTCTCATGATGGGGACACCAGAATTGGACACAGTATTCAAGGTGGGGTCTCACAAGAGCAGAGTAAAGGGGGAAAATCACCTCTCTTGACCTGCTGACCACGCTTCCCTTGATACATCCCAGGATGCGGTTGGCCTTCTGGGCCACATGAGTGCCGGCTCATGTTGAGCTTCTCATCTATAAACACCCCCAAATCCTTCTCTTCAGGGCTACTGTCAACCCACTCTGTGCCCAGTTCATATTTGTGCCTAGGATTGGCCCGACCCAGGTGAAGGACCTTGCATTTTGACTTGTTGAAGCTCATGCAGTTAGCACTGGCCCATTTCTCAAGCCTATCAAGGTCCCTCTGGATGACATCTCTTCCCTCAAGTGAGTCCACAGCACCACACAGCTTGGTGTCGTCAGCAAACTTACTGAGGGTGCACTCAATGCCATCATCCATGTCGCTGACAAAGACGTTGAACAGCACTGGACCCAGAACAGACCCCTGAGGAACACCGCTTGACACTGGTCTCCATGTAGACATTGCGCCATTGACCACAACTCTTTGAGTGCGATCATCCAGCCAGTTCTTTATCCACCGTGTGGTCCATCTGTCAAATCCGTGTCTCTCCATTTTAGAGACAAGGATGTCATGTGGGACAGTGTCAAACGCCTTGCACAAGTCCAGGAAAATGACATCCGTTGCTTTACCCACATCAACCAGCGCTGTAGCTTTGTCGTAGAAGGCCACTAAATTAGTCAGGCACAACTTGCCCCTAGTGAAGCCATGTTGGCTGTCACCAACCACTCGGTTATTTTTTATGTGCCTTAGTACAGCTGCCCGGAGAATCTGTTCCATGATGTTACCTGGCACAAAGGTAAAGCTGACTGGTCTGTAGTTTCCTGGGTTGTCCTTGGTCCCTTTTTTAAAGATGGGGGTTATGTTCGCCCTTCTCCAATCTGTAGGAACCTCACCAGACTGCCAGGACCTCTCAAATATGATGGCTAGTGGCCTAGCAACTTCAGCCGCCAGTTCCTTCAGGACCCGTGGATGTATCTCATCAGGTCCCATGGACTTGTGCACCTTCAGGTTCTCTAGGTGTTCCCGGACCTGATCTGCTCCTATTCTGGGTGGTTCTTCACTCTCCCAGACCCAGCCAACATCCTCTGTGATTTGGGTGGTGTGGTTCGAGTGGTTGTCAGTGAAGACTAAGGCAAAAAAGTTGTTGAACATTTCAGCCTTCTCCATGTCCTCAGTAACCAGGTCACTTGTATCCTTCCGGAGAGGCCTCACATTCTCTCTCGTTTTTCTTTTTTCTCTCACATACCTATAAAATCCTTTTCTGTTATTTCTAATATCGCTGGCCAGATTTGACTCTGTCAGGGCCTTAGCTTTTCTAACCTGGTCTCTGAGTACACGAGCAACTTCCTTGTAATCATCCCAGGTTACCAGTCCCTGCTTCCATGCTTTGTGTACTCCCCTTTTGTATTTGATTTTAGCCAGGAGTTCTTTGTTTATCCATATAGGTCTCCTGGTGTTTTTGCCTGATTTCTTCCTTTTAGGGATGCAATGCCTTTGAACTCGGAGGAGATGATCCTTGAAAATCAACCAGCAATCTTGGGCTCCCAGTTCCTCCAGGGCTTTATCCCATGGCACACTACCAAGGAGGTTCCTGAAGCGGCGAAAGTCAGCTCTTCTGAAATCGAGGGTTTCAAGCTTGCTGAGCTTCCCCCTCTTAGCTGCCCTTAGGATCTCAAGCTCCACCATCTCATGATCACTGCAGCCAAGGCTACCCACGAGTCCAACATTACCTACCAGCCCTTCCCTATTGATGAGAACGAGGTCTAACATGGCACCTCTCCTTGTTGGTTCCTCTATCACTTGGATATGGAAGTTATCTTTAATGCATTCCAGGAATCCCCTGGATTGCTCATTCCCCGCCGTGTTGTTTTTCCAACTGATGTCAGGGTGGTTAAAATCCCCCATGAGGACCAGGGCTTGTGAACAAGCAGCAACTCCTATCTGCCTATGTAGGGCCTCATCCACTTGGTCCTCCTGATTGGGTGGTCTGTAGCACACCCCCACTGTAAAGTCTCCTACCCTTCCTTTCACCCTGGCCCACAGGCACTCAGTTCTTTTGTCATCGCTTGCCAGGTGGAGCTCCATGCATTCTAGCCGTTCATTGACATAGAGGGCAACACCCTGTTGCAACAAGAAAGCTACAGCTCCAAAGCAGGCCAAATGCACCTCCAGCACTCAGGAGGGAAATGCCCTGCTTTTAGGAGGAAACACCCCACCTTCTAGGAGGAAATGCCCCACCTTAATTAATTACAAATCACATGGTTCGCCAGATGGGTCAAGGCTATTGGTCTCTTGACCATCCAACTCCCAGAGTGATTGGCTGAATGCTACAGCACCTGTTTCAACTTTCCCAGTGTAACAAGCTACAGGTGTTTCTCAGCTAGCCTGCATGGGGAAAGAACTTTCACAGGATGCTGCAGCAGCTGGAAAATTTCTCCACAACACCCCCTCCTCATCTCTCCTGCCTGTCCTTCCTGAACAGTTTATACCCCTCTAGTCCAACACACCAATCACAGGAGTCATTCCACTATGTCTCTGTGATGCCAATCAGGTCATAGCACTGCAGGCTCACTAGCATCTCCAGCTCCTCTTGTTTATTGCTTAAGCTGCGGACATTCATATAGAGGCATTTGAGTTGGGTCCCTGATGAGGTACCCAAAGAGTACTCAAGAAAGAGTTATGTTGTTGGCTTTTTTTCTGTACTGCTGTCCTGGTTTCAGCCTGGACAGAGTCAGTTCTTTTTAGCAGCCAGAAGAGCTCTGTGTTTTGGTTTTAGTCTGAGACTTGCTCTGAGAAGAATGGTGATAGTGCACTGATGTTTATAGTTGGCACTGAGGCCTCAAGGACTTTTCAGCTGCCGTGTTCTTGCCAGTGTGCAGGAGCACAACATGCTGGGGTGAGCATGGCCGGGACAAAGGGCCCACAACTGCCCTTGTGATTTGAACTTAGACTTAGGATTGAGGGCCAAATGCCAACAAAGTATTCCATATCATGCAACGTCATGCCCAGTATATAGATGAGGGTTGACTGGAAAGTGCTCTTGCTCTTCCAGGAACTCTCTTCCAAGGGCTCTCTTGGAGTACTATCTTTCTCTGTCATTGTCTTTTTGGGCCTCTCACTTGTCTGGGATTTTGGTGTCAGGACTTACCTGTTTTGGGATTGTTAGCTGAGATGGGACAGGTGTTGGTCACCAGATGGTGAGCAATTACACTGCCGTGTTCTTGCCAGGGTGCAGGAGCACAACAGGATAGGGGGGAGCATGGCCAGGACGGGGGGTCCACGACTCCCCTTATGATTTGTACTTAGATTTAGGATTGAGGGTCGAACTGGCCAATGGAGTATTCCATATCATGCAGCGCCATGCCCAGTATAAAAATGAGGGTTAACCAGAAAGAAGTGCCTTTGCTCTTCCGGGGCTCTCACTCTCAGACTCTCGGAGTGCTCTCTCTCTCTCGCTTTCTTTTTGGGCCTCTTGCTCGTCTGGGATTGCGGTGTCTGGACTTATCTGTTTCAGGATTGTTATTCCGGGACGGAGTGTTCAATTCAACTACTGAGTATTTCTGGTTTTTTTTTTTTTTAAACTACATGCAAACTGATAGCACAATGTTTCTGCAATGTTTCTAATTGGGAATTACCAAGTGTTTCTTCAGACGTTTACAGGAAAAATCAATATGTTATTTTACTTGTCACATCAGTAGACAATGTAGAGAAGCAAAGCCTGCAAAACCACTCATTTTAAAAATCATTGTTATTATATGTAGAAGGCTTCCACCTACTCAAAGGCAATGGAAACATTTCAGTTACCTTGAGTGCTAAAAGGCTCTTGTTAATTTCCGCACCTTCCAGTCGTGTCTGCCTGTCTGCACTGGAAGTATCTGCTCCTCTTTCATTGCCAGCCAAATCAATCAGAGAAAATTTACCATGCAATTTCCCTTTCCTTCTGAGAATAATCTGAAACACTGCATGGCTTCGAGATGAGTGTGCGTTTGCAGATGTCTGGCCAGATGTCCTTTAACAAAAGGAAAGAAAAGAAGGACATATGAACAGGCAAAGGACCATACATGTTAAAAACACTACCCTCAGAACATTAGTTTTTTCAGGGCAGAGTCTTGTATTTATCTTAATAATTTGATGTACATAGTATAATTATACCTATTTTTCCAATTCTTCAAACAGAAATGGAAGATTAGTAACATTTTACCTCCCTCTTAAAAGCAAGAATAATCAGATCTCCAATGATTCCAGACTATCAGAGAGGTTACATGTAAAAGGCTGCCAATGGCATTTTAATCTGATCAGGCATCAGTGTATGCACAAGGCTAATTTTAAAAACACTAAAGTTGGATCTTAACAAAAACATAAAAATTTTATACTTCTGTCACTACATATCAAGGCCTTTTAGAACTGAAGAATCTGGCAGTATTCCAGATTATAAATGAATTTAAGTCAGTAAACTGGTTATATAATGCATGCAATTCACATCCTCTAGAAAAATCAGTCTGTATTTCTCTCTAGGAGAAAAACTCTATCTTTATTCAAAAGATAGGCAGATTCCTTACTTTCAGCCAACATTAGCAAAAACACTACTGCATGTTAAAAAGTCATCAATATGGAGAGACACAAAAAAAATCTTGTTCTGATTCTTTAATTTACAGTGAAAAATTGGTGGAAGCTATGGGAGATACCTGCAGCTGTTGCCTATTTCAATAAGCTTAAGAACATCTTCAACACATTTGACTTCCCATTCCTGTAATCCCACCACCTGGACTTGCTGTTTACCATCTTCTAACACTCTTAATTTTGTCTTCCTGTTCAACAAGTCAAAAACCTTGGGTGGGAGGGGAACAGAATAGTTAAAGAGGAGCTTTAAAAGACATTTTTGCTTCAAATCTCATATCAAAATATGCAAAGCATTCCATGCACAAACATGATTGGAAGGGAAGTGTAAAGAATTCTTTGAAATAAATCTTTTAGTATAGAAAGAAAAGAAATCTTTTATGTGACAAGCTCACAATCTTGTTTGTGAAAAAGAAATCCCACCTTCCTCAGAAAAAGATCAGGTACTTACCTTACCACTGTAGATCTCAAAAAATGTTGCATATACTTGAAGTTCTAACTTCTTATAGTTTGGCTTCTTTAGCATTAAAAAGACATCTTGAGCTGTGAATACATTTCCAAAATAAAAAGAAATCTAGTTATGTATTTTCATTTAGTGAAGACTGATTAATGCATATTGGTCTATTTTATAGCATCTCTCATATTTTTCAAGTGTAACAGATAGGGTCAGTCAATCAAGTAAAAAACACTGCAGTTTAAACTGCCACATTACATTGGAAGATGCAGAAGACCTCAAAATTGTAAACTAAATTAATCATCAGTTATATTTGTAACGTTTTTGAAATTATCTGTATATATATTTACTTTACTGCGTAAAGACTATACACCTAGGAACTATTTTTTATGTTACCAAAGCTCCACTGTAATGCAAAATATGTAGACTCTTATGTTTGTACAACAGGGAGTAGAAATATATTGACTTAAACTAATTTGCAAAAAGCCAACAGAACAATAAAGTCTCACCTGCAAGTGCATATATTCCTTTAGAACAATCTTGGTTCTTTCCTGAAAAGTCACCACCCATAGTCTAAATTAAAAAGAAAAAAAAGGCCAAAAATACACTATAAAGATCACAGAACGGTAACTTACATATTTGTTACTTATTAGAATTTATCAAAGTGTATCATACATAAAAAGAAGTGTATTGCTGACATGTAGAAGAAATACTTACATGGGTTTTTCCACTGCCTGTTTGTCCATATGCAAAACAAGTGGCCATTCCCCTTTCAAATATGATCTCCACTAACGGTCGAGCTGTAAACCTTAAATGCAAAAAACAACAGTACTTAAGAAACTTAATTACTTTAAGATGCCACATGACCACAAGGACACTATAAATTTTAAGGTCAGAAGTGACAAAACTGGTTCTGTACTTTGAGAGGCCAAAGGACATCTCCACATTAATTCCTGAACTAAAGACGCTACCAGCTCTAAGGCATTAAAATATCCTAAACAATTAAACGAAAGCTACAAAGTGTCTTCCATTTATTTTACAACAATATTATCCTCATTCAAACCCTGAGGAAAAAAAAATCCTTCTTTTAATGATGCAACATGGCACATCATACTACATGGAGTTTGGAGCTCCCTAAAGAAGATAGGATTAGAAGATATGGAAGTAGGACAGTGCAGCAGATAAATATTTAGATTTTGCCAATACAAAAATTCTGCTATAGTTTTGGTTTTGGTGTTTTTTTCCCTAAATCAGCTTTGAAGATTAAGTTTAGAAGACAGATGGCCAAAACAACATTGCAAGTCTTAATATTTTGAGAACAT
Source organism: Tauraco erythrolophus (assembly GCF_009769465.1). Lineage (NCBI taxonomy): Eukaryota > Metazoa > Chordata > Aves > Musophagiformes > Musophagidae > Tauraco > Tauraco erythrolophus. Next base: position 26,999,747 of record NC_141497.1, on the reverse strand, counting down.
AGTTACGCTGAGAAAAGGCTCAAGAAAACATATACCCAAGCTCATCAGAATGGAAAAATCCAGTTATCCCTTAAGTATTATTTGATATGTCAAAAATATTCTCCAAAGTATCATTTTTCTATTTTAGAGAATTAACTTTTACTTTAAAAAACGTAGAGTTGTTGCTCCTACTTCAGCTGCTTATCACTATTACTTCATTAAAAACTCCAAAAGCAAAGGGTAACCTTATGGAGGGCTATCTCCACTAGGTGATGGAGGTAAAATTCTCTCTGCAACAGTCTCTCTAAACTTTTTCCAGGTGTTTAGACATAAAGTATGATTAGTGACAGAAACAAGAACAATTGTTTACACAAACACTGAGGTATTGCAACCTCCTTTCATTCCACTTTGGAACAAACACAAGATCACTTACAAAAATAATATGGGTAAGACCAAGCCATTCAGCAAACAAGGGTTATGCAAAAATCCAAGTTTAACTGAATCATCAATTTTCATCAAAAATGTACAAGATGATTCCTGATCAGTCTTAGTCTTTCATTTTTGCTTCCTCCAAACATATACTTCTTTTGTCCTCAAGAGGATATTCCCATGTTTCAGTGTTTGTTCTTTTTATATTTAAAATATAAATGTCAAGAAACTGATCCATCTAAGAAGCACATTCCATTATCTTTGTTTAATTGAGTTTGAAATTATTTATTTTGTTGATTTATAATAATTTATATAAGGCAAAATACAAACATATCTGGAAAAGTTTTTGTAAAACTCCAAATGGTACTATGCCAAAACAGTCCAACTTACTTTCTAGTAGAACCTTTATTGGCAATCTTGATCCTTCAGAAATATAAAATCTGATTCTCCTTTAAAATTCAAAAGGCATACCCATTCACACTAGTGCATGTTTTTTAATACTAAGGAAAACTTGCAACTCAGTGTTGTGACTCATGGATTCAAAAATATTTAAAATACAGCTTAAGTAAAATAATAATAAAAAATAAGAATAGTGCATTTCTCAAGAATGTTTTTCACTACAGAAATATAGTAAGTAATTTTAGCATACTGAAGAAAACTGGAATAACTTCTCACTTTTTTTTTTCCCCACTGTGACCCTGATAGTTCTGGTGAGAGCAGACGACGATACCTATCTTCCTCTTAATTGTGTTATTGCAGGAGGCCTTGAAGCAGATTATCCTTCATGTAATAATCATTATCATGCCATATGAGGGAGAAGGAAAAAGCCTATACTACTACACAGACTAGAGATTTACTGTTTCAGTATGAATACAATAATCTTTCAATATTTTCCCATATTATTATTAATTTATTATGTAACTAATTAAAATTGTCCAGAAGAAACTCAATACAAAAACATAATAATATTGTATGTCAAAACCAGCCCTCACATTTAAACACTATGCTCACAAAGACAAATAACAGGAAGGAAGGAGATTACAAGAACTGGTTATTAAGCAGGAGGAAAACTATTACAAGAGGCACATCTCACCAGCAAGATCACTCTCCCACAGCTCTTCAATATCAATTAACAAAAGATGCTACCAGTAGACAATCGAGACAGAAATTTCCAAGGGCATAGCTTTGCTGTTTAGAAGTCTTTTATTAGTGTAAGATAACAGACTAAAAAGATTTTACTTTGCTATCCTTCTCATATCAAGCATAAGACACAAGTTTTCATTTTCAAGGCCTTTTAATAATTCTTTTACTATGAATTTTCTCTTATCCACCAACAGGATGTTAGCAGCTAACATCAATCAGGATCATCAATGGTGATTGGTGACAGCCAACATGGCTTCACTAAGGGCAAATCCTGCCTGACTAATTCGGTGGCCTTCTATGATGAGGTTACGGCACTGATGGATAGGGGAAGAGCAACTGACATTGTCTACCTGGACTTATCCAAAGCATTTGATACTGTCCCACATGACATCCTTGTTTCTAAACTGGAAAGACATGGTTTTGATGGATGGACCACTCGGTGGAGAAGGAATTGGCTGGATGGTCACACTCAAAGAGTTGTGGTCAACGGTTCAATGTCCACGTGGAGGCCAGTGACGAGTGATGTTCCTCAGGGGTCAGTACTGGGACCAGTGCTATTCAACATCTTTGTTGGAGACATGGACAGTGGGATTGAGTGCACCCTCAGCAAGTTTGCAGATGACACCAAGTTATGTGGTGTTGTGGACACGCTGGAGGGAAGGGATGCCATCCAGAGGGACCTTGACAGGCTGGAGAGATGGGCCTGTGAAAACATCATGAAGTTCAACAAGGCCAAGTGCAAGGTCCTGCACGTGGGTCGGGGCAATCCCAAGCACAAGTGCAGGCTGGGCGGAGAAAGGATTGAGAGCAGCCCTGAGGAAAGGGACTTGGGAGTGCTAGTGGATGAGAAGCTCAACATGAGCCGGCAATGTGCGCTTGCAGCCCAGAAAGCCAACTGTATCCTGGGCTGCATCCAAAGAAGCGTGGCCAGCAGGTCAAGGGAGGTGATTCTGTCCCTCTACTCTGCTCTCGTGAGACCCCACCTGGAATACTGTGTTCAGCTCTGGAGTCCCCAACACAAGAAGGACATAGAGCTACTGGAACGAGTCCAGAGGAGGGCCACGAAGATGATCAGAGGGCTGGAGTGCCTCTGCTATGAAGACAGGCTGAGAGAGTTGGGGCTGTTCAGCCTGGAGAAGAGAAGGCTCCGAGGTGATCTTATAGCAGCTTTCCAGTGCCTAAAGGGGGCCTACAGGAAAGCTGGAGAGGGACTTTTGACAAGGGCATGTAGTGATAGGACAAGGGGCAATGGATTTGAACTGAAAGAGGGCAGATTTAGGTTAGATATAAGAAGGAAATTTTTCACTCTGAGAGTGGTGAGGCAGTGGAACAGGTTGCCTAGCAAAGTTGTGAATGCCCCATCCCTGGCAGTGTTCAAGGCCAGGTTGGATGAGGCTTTGGGCAACCTGGTGTAGTGTAGGGTTTCCCTGCCCATGGCAGGGGGGTTGGAACTAGATGATCTTTAAGGTCCCTTCCAACCCTAACCATTCTATGATTCTATACGATGCTAACTTTCACTTCCTAGTTGTTGGATTAACATAAGAATTAAGATATTTCTCTGTCACTGTTATAGTAGTCATTTTCTGGTTCAAATGGAATCCATTGCTTAGCATTAGTAGCAAGACTTGCTGAAGCCTTAGGCTGCAAGCTGGGAATTTTCTCCTAGATATGCTTTTGGTTGGGATAGAGTTAATTTTCTTCTTGAATCTGATATAGTGCTGTGTTTTGGATTTAGTATGAGAATAATGTTGATAACACACTGATGTTTTGGCTGTTGCTAAGTAGTGTTTATCCGAAGTCTAGGACTTTTTCTCTTTCCCATGTTCTACTAACAAGCAGGTGGTCAAGAAGCACATACCAGAAGATAAGGAGGCTAACTGTCAGCAGAAGTTGCAACTCGGCAAGATAAGAACAGTTAATGGCCTGGAGACAGAGAAAGAATCCAATAAGGTATAAGAAGATGCCAGACCAGAAATCACCATTGGACCAAAAGGGCACATGAAGAACATGTGAGGGGCAGATGCATAGGTGTAAGGATATAATTGTCCAGGGATTTCTTTGTCCGGAGTCCCTCTCTGGAGGCACCCAGCTTGAGCTGTTTTTTCTGGCTGTACCTGAATAATTTTTTTTTTTTTTTAAGAATTTTTAAGATTCGAAACCTGAGACTCTGCTGTGGGAAACCTAGAGTTGAGTCTGAAGGAAAAGGAAGCACCAGAGAGTGAGTGTGTGTGTGAGCAAGGAGTTGAAAGGGGAACCCATCAGCTCACTGGAGTTGCCTGCTGCAAAGGGACTTTGGTCCTAGCAGTTAAAGCCTCAGGTGGTGTGAGTGTGACTCCTTGAATGGTGTGTGGATGCTCGGGCAAGGGCCTCTCCTTTAACAGTCACTACTCCTTAAGGCTATGGGAAGCACTTTCTAAGCATAAGGAAAATTATCTTCATCAAATTCCTTTCTAATATCAATATTTCTCACAAAAATCTTCACAATATTTAGAATATGTACCAAGATTATGACCTGTCATGATGTCTAACCTTGCCTGCTACTGTTTCTAATCCATTTAGTGACGTGTACAAGGTTAACAGCTACTTCAAAACAAGCTTTTAAAAGTGCTGTGTGCATTATTCTGTTCCAACTGTGGAAGTGAAACAGAAGAATAAAGGAGAAAATGGAGATCCAATGTTGTGGTTTAGGCCACACCACCAACTAAACTCCACACAGCCATTCGCTCACCCTCCCCCACCTCCCAGGTATGGGGAAGAGAATTAAAGGGGAAAAGGGAAAGAGACCCGTGGGTTGAGATAAGAACAATTTAATATTACTACTACTACTATATGAATATAATTGCTCACCACCCCTTGACCAAGGCCTGTCCCGTCCCGGACTAATGATCCCGAAACAGATAAGTCCTGACACCGCAATCCCAGACAAGCGAGAGGCCCGAAAATAGAGAGTGAGACAGAGAGAGCACTCCGAGAGTCTGAGAGTGAGAGCCCCGGAAGAGCAAAGGCCCTTCTTTCTGGCTGTCCCTCATTTTTATACTGGGCATGACGTTGCATGATATGGAATACTCCATTGGCCAGTTTGACTCTCAATCCTAAGTCTAAGTTCAAATCATAAGGGGAGTTGTGGACCCTTTGTCCCAGCTCTGCTCTCCTCCAGCATGTTGTGCTCCTGCACACTGGCAAGAACATGGCAGCTGAAAAGTCCTTGAGGCCTCAGTGCCAACTACAAACATCAGTGCGCTGTCAGCGTTCTTCTCAGAGCAAGTCTCAGACTAAAACCAAAACACAGAGCTCTTCTGGCTGCTAAACAGAACTAACTCTGTCCCAGCTGAAACCGGGACATCCAAATACCTTGGGGATGGAGGGGGAGGGGGGGAGGGTGTGGTGTGCGTCTTTGTTGCTGTTTTTTTTTTAAACCAGAAAGATTCAGCATTTTGAGCAAATTAGCTCTATGTACCTCTATGTTACATCAGCTAGATTGCTTCCAACAGCCAAAATAGCTCTCAGCAACAGAGCAAATGTAACCTCTCTCTCTCTCTCTGTATTCTTTCCCCACTCTCTCCTGATTTGTTTGCTTCCTGAGGAGGCAATACATGCTAGAGCCTGGAAAGGCAGGGCTTGGAGGAGGACTAAGAGCAGGACTGGGGTCAACAGAAGCGGAGATGATATTGCAGATGAAAAATTCAGGATAAACAGAGCTTAACCAAAAGTAAACAGGCAAAAGAATGGAGGTAGCAATATACATATCTGATAACAGAGAATAGAAGTAAAGTCCATGACCAAGTTAAGTCCACAGTTATTGACATGGAAGATACATGAGAAAAAAGATTCACAAAAAAAAAAAGCACGTACACATACCTGTAAACCATTTCATTAGGAGCCGTGTCATCAAAGGCATAATCAAAACGAAAAGTTTGGTTTTCTAGGTACCTTTTTAAATCCACCTTTTGTTTTGGTTCATGTACCATCACAACATCTTTACTAGGAATTGTTATTACATCAAGGTCTTTCATTAAAGTTTCTATAAAATAAATGAAATATACATATTTAAGTAGCAACACTGCTATTTTTTGCATTTTTTCATTGTTTACACTCTTATAACATCTCAGATAACACAGCTCCTCCAAGTAACAACACTGCAATGGACTTGGGCTTCTGATACCTAGATAGTAATATGCTAAGTAAGAGATTTCATTTTCAAAGTCTAGTCATCCTATCCTACCAAGTGATAGAAAGTAAAGAGAGGTTGTATAAAGTTGATTAAAAAAACTAAGATCATTAATTATAGCATTATCATTATAGCTTCATTTAAAAATTTTGTCTTTTTAGTTTCCCTAAATCTCTAAAGTTACAGTCATATGTTCACAGCTTTCAATAAGAAAAAAAAATGTTTTCATTCTATACAGACATTTTCATTTGTATATTCCTCCTGGAATCTTAAGTATACATCTTTAATATAGAATTTCTCTAAAGTAAAATCCTAAATCTAAAATTTATCTTGTAAGCAGAAAAAGCTGAAAATGCCAAGGATGCGTCCTATCACTGGGAATGAACAAAAGCCATCTAGTGAGTTCCCAGGTTATAATTACTACACAACATTACAATTTATTGCTAATTGTTGTGTGAGATATGACTCAGCAAAACAGAGAACCCAGCATTCCATGATATGCACAAAAATAAAGATCCTTTCTGTGTACAGTCAGGATCACTAATGTGTCCAACTTGCATTTCTATGTAAAATTTCTTAAGGTATGCAGTTCAAGAATTTGACGTGGCTTTATACAATCAGATAGAAATCTTTTCATCAGTTAACATACTGTTCAAACAGTACAATGGTTACCATTGCATGACATTACACACCAACAGGAATATGCATTCAAATCACTATATAATCAATTTTTCAAATGCACTGCAATAAAATAAAATCCAATTATTGTGCAGTAATCACAGAGAAGAAATAAGGAATAGTGTTGAAAAGATATATATAAAAAGGTCAATTTGCACCAAAAGCTATTCAGCTAAAGCAGTCAAAAGCTGTTTTTTCTTAAATGAGTGTTTGGAATAAGACATTTATCTGCTCCCAGCTATTATGACAACCTGTGTTCCTTGCTGACAAAAATTTGAAATAGTGTCACTGAAATCCACTGCATAATTACATAATTTCTCAATTAATTGAGATGAATTAAATAATTCTCAATTGATGAATTGAGATGAATTGAGATGAATTGAGATGAATTGATTAATTGAATTCTCAATTCATCCAAAGCAGCGTGGCCAGCAGGTCGAGGGAAGTGATTCTGCCCCTCTACTCTCGAGAGACCCCACCTGTAGTGCTGCGTTCAGCTCTGGAGTCCCCAACACAAGAAGGACATGGAGCTGTTGGAGCAGGTCCAGAGGAGGGCCATGAAGATGATCTAAGGGCTGGAGCACCTCTCCTATGAAGACAGGCTGAGAGAGTTGGGGCTGTTCAGCCTGGAGAAGAGAAGGCTCCAGGGAGATCTTATTGCAGCCTTCCAGTACTTAAAGGGGGCTTACAGGAAAGCTGGAGAGGGCCTTTTTACAAGGGCATGTAGTGATAGGACAAGGGGTAATGGATTTAAACTGAAAGAGGGCAGATTTCGATTGGATATAAGGAAGAAATTTTTCACTCTGAGGGTGGTGAGGCACTGGAACAGGTTGCCCAGAGAAGTTGTGGATGCCCCATCCCTGGAATTGTTCAAGGCCAGGCTGGATGAGGCTTTGGGCAACCTGTTCTAATGGAAGGTGTCCCTGCTCATGGCAGGGGGTTGGAACTAGATGATCTTTGAGGTCCTCTTCCACCCCAAACCGTTCTATGATTCTATGAATTAAAAATATGTCACAAAAATAAAAATCTTAAAATATGAATCTGAAGACCTACTTCCTGCGAAGTCAATCCACAGAACGATTGATGCTGAGAACACCTAAAGACTTTGGTGATATTTCTGTGTTTGTGAGACTGAGAGAAATTGATTTGTACACTTGATTTCTATTAAATTCTTAGAGAATTTCAAAATACAGAACATGAAAGGGGAAAGATAATATTTTTTATGTATTGTTATTGCAATAATAAAGGAAAACCTATATTTTTTCTCTTCTGGGGATTACATACTAATATCTTTGATTCCTTTATACTTTTCAATTTTAAAGCATGGCATGAGAAATATTGTTTCCTATGAACTTTCAAAAATTAAGTGCATGTTCTCAGAAGACTGTATTATGTGGGTACTAGATTATCTCTATGGCTTCTCCCCAGCATAGATTATTTCATTAATACCTTTTTATTATAGCTTCTTCTTAAAAATGCAAAATAACTTTAGTGCCAACCTCATTTTTACTCATCTTCCTACCAGCACCTCAGAACTTTTTTTTTTTAATAGCTCCAGACCACTAATACCCAAGATATGCTACTTGCACAGAATCAAATACCACTTCTGAATACCAACTCATGATTCATAGTAACTTGCTGTCATTTACTGTAATTTCACTTTGTCCACCTTCAGTGCAGGTAGAAGGCAACATTCCCCTCAAATGTATCACGTTTATAATTCATATTTTACTGAAGATAACCTCCAATGCTAAAACAGAAATTGAACTGATACCAGACTTGTATATTGAATGCCCTTATTACATAGGTTGTGCAAAATAATTTCAATCAATCAATTTTTGAGATTATGCATTTCTTTCAGATCAATAAAAGAAAAAATATAGAGAATAAGAAAACAGTAAAAGTCAAAATAAAGAAAAGAAAGGGTAGGGGAAGCTGCAACATGGAGGGAAAAAATAAGACAAAAGAAAACTAACTATATACTGACATCAACATATGTTTTCCCTTTCCTATACAATTCTCCCATTTTCCTCTGAATATGCTCCAGATAGTCCTCAATGTGTAGTTCTGACAGTAGAAAAATAATAAATGCATTCCATGTCGTTTCAGAGTCAGAGTGATGTTCTTTGAGTCCTTTAGCTAAACAAAATATAACAAAAAGAGAAGGAAAGAAACATCTTTCAAAATTAAAGTCAGCTTACTTTAGTGCTGGATTCAGACAGGCTGCAATCCAGAAGCATTTGCGGTTCTTAATTTCCCACTGAAAGTGAAGAACTTCATAGAAAGATTGGGATTTAACTGGAGTTGAAAACCTAAATGTTTGGGTTTTTTTTTGAATACAGACTCCAGTCTGATCAGCAGGCAGCAAGAAAAAAGTTGTAATACTAATTGTACATAAAAAGAAGTCATTAGAGAGTGATTCCAGTACCTAAAAATAGTTATTTAGTGCCATTTCATATGTCCTAGGGTATCCTGCCCAGCCCTGAGCAGCAACTCCAGGAAATACAAGTCTCCAGTTTATCTGTAACTTGCTAGACCTGTGAGGATGTCTTGGACACCCTTGGGCACCTTACATGTCAGAGGACATCAACATTCAGGCACGTGAATTGTTCCCTTGATGTCTGATTCAAGACCACTTGAAAGTATAAATATGCATGTATTAAAAAAACGTAGAAAAGTTTTCATTGGTAGCTCACTGAACAGGAGACCACTTAAAGGATAGTTTAAAAGAATGGTGTTCCTAACACAATGTAAGAATACTGAAGAAATTACAGTAGAATTAATTGCCAGATCAACTAAACACATCCTAGATGACCTTGGGAAAAAATTAGTCTCTCTGTGCCTCAGCTCCCAGTCCATAAAATGGTGACAGTTAAACTACTTTTCTCCTCGTCTTTATCCAGGTTATGATAAGTCTATGAATTTTCTGGATCCCTCACACATATTGTCTAGTATAACAGAGTTGCACCTTTGATCAGTATTTCTAGATCTCTTTAATACAAATAATATTACTATCAGAAGCAGCTTTTCAGAGAAAAAGTCCTGCAAAATCTTAAATGGCCATACCTTTTTTATTGAGTGGTCGTTTTCGTACACAAACACATATCCTGTGCTCATCAATCTACAAAGGAAACAATCTTTCAGTGAATTATACCCCAATTCCAGTTGTACAATATTTTACTTCTATACTTGAATTAATTAATCAATCATTTAAACAAAGAGAAATTTCCAAGAGAGAGAGTTCTCCGAACGTGTAAAAGCCCCTTGCGTCTGCACAATAACCAAGAACCCAAAAGGGAGAACCATACATTAATAAAACTCCCTGCAGACAGTGATCTGATCCTGCAGAGTACCAGGTACATCTTGGAACATTGCAAACAAATCCAGCTGTAACGGGGTAGATACGCTATTGACAGAAATTGTCACAATCTCTTGGATCATGCCCTGGTAGAATTCTCAATCTTGAGGGGTACAGGATGGGTAAAAAGTAGAGTCAGGACCCTAAACCTCAGACCTCAAAGGTAAAGTAGCAAAAGAGAGCCAGAAGATATTTAAAATACATTTTTCTTACGGCGCAAGAGCTCGCAATCCCGATGTGCAAGAAGTCGGGCAGGGGAGGCAGGAGGCCAGCTTGGCTAAGTCAAGGCCTCTTAGCCAAACTAAAACACAAAACCAAATTACATAGGCAGTGGGGGCAGGAATGCATATCCTGGGAAGATTATAGGTATATGGCCCAGGAGTGCAGGGAGGGGATCAGGAAAGCCAAGGCACAGCAGGAGATGAACTTGGCTAGGGATGTAAAAAATAACAAGGGATTCTTCAGGCACATAGGACAACAAAGGAAAGTGAAAGAAACTCTACCAACCTACAATGAGTGAAATAGGAGACCTGGCTACAACTGACATGGAGAAGGCTGAGGTACTCAATGACTTCTTTGCCTCAGTCTTCACTGGCAAGAGCTCCAGCTGCACAGCCCAAGTCACAAAAGGCAAAGGCAGGGACTGGGAGAATGAAGAACCACCCACTGTAGGAGAAGACCAGATTCAAGACCATCTAAAGAATCTGAAGGTGGACAAGTCCATGGGACCTGATGAGATGTATCCACGGGTCCTGAGGGAACTGGTAGATGAAGTTGCTAAACCATTATCTATCCTATTTGAGAAGTCATGGCAGTCTGGTGAAGTTCCCACCAACTGGAAAAGGGGAAACATAGCCCCCATTTTTAAAAAGGGAAAAAAAAGACCCAGGGAACTACAGGCCAGTCAGTCTCACCTCTGTGCCCGGCAAGATCATGGAGAAGATCCTCCTGGAAAATTCCTCCTGGAAACTATGCTAAAGCACATGGAAAAAAAGGAGCTGATTTGTGACAGCCAACGTGGCTTCACTAAGGGCAAATTGTGCCTGACAAAATTGGTGGCCTTCTATGATGGGGTTACAGCGTTGGTGGATAAGGGAAGAGCAACTGACGTCATCTACCTGGAATTGTGCGAAGCATTTGACACTGCCCCACATGACATCCTTGTCTCTAAACTGGAGAGACATGGATTTGATGGATGGACCTGATACGGGGATAGGTATAGGAGTAGGCATAAGACTACATAAGACTATATTAGCTATTATTTCTATGGATAGGGATAAGAATAGGCATAAGACTCTGGGAAATACATAGCTCTGTGAAATAGCTCTGTGAATTGCTAGAAGTTATCAAATACTAATCCCTGCTTTGAAACACTAACTACCCAAAAAGAAGGCCTGTAAGAGAGACAAAATAAATGATGGCAAGGTTGTAACTCATGACCCATAGGGAGAAAAACAGACAAAGAGGAGAGATAAGGACTAACGAGAACTAACATTTGTCTTCAAGCAATAACAAGTAGGAGACAACCAGATGTCCACTCAAGGCCAGGGAAACGGTTTGGCTCTACAGGCCCAGCCAAAACAAGAGTTTTAGAGTTTTAGGGAAGAAGTGAAAACACACAGCGAGGAAGACCTACGGCCTTCATCCCAAAGACCCCTGCCCACGACCACCAGGAGGCGTGTCAAGGAGGAGCCTGAGGCGGATCCTGAGGCGGGGGCTATGGAAATGATCTCCAGGGAGAGACTGCCCTTTTGGGGGAGGGGGTGACGAGTATGTCTGTATAAATACAAGAAAAACTGCTACGGCGGGTGTGCACGTTTGTGGTGGAGCGATCCCCCGTGCACCCAGCGCTGCAATAAACATACCTACTTTACAACTTTCCAAGTTGTGGAGTCTGTTTCCGCACCTCAGTTTTGGCGAGCCAGCCAGGAGACTCTCTGCTCGACTGTGGAACCGACTGCGGAGCGGACGCCCCTAGGCGCGCCCCGAGAACTTTCCTCGGAGGAGCCTCCTCTCCTCAGCCGATTACCCAGAGGCAGACAAGGACTTCCTGAGCCGCGGACAAACGGTATGTTTGGGTAAGAATGGCCGGAGACGTCCGGCGTATGGGGCTGCTGGTAAATCGCGCGGAGACGTCCGGCGTGCAGCATTGTCCCCGGGCAGGGCAGGGTGCCCTGCGGTAAGGAGGGCCCTGGGGAGTTTGCTGCCTTAGAGGATCAGAGACTGGTGAGCTGGAATCTGTGCCAGCAAGATCCAGAGACTGAAAACAGAGACTGGTGAGCTGGAATCTGTGCCAGCAAGAACCAGAGACTGAGACCAGGGACTGGTGAGCTGGAATCCAGATCCGGAGACTGGGCCAGCAAGAACCAGGGACTGGCAGGCCGCTAGCGATCTTGCGAGCAGATCGAGCAAACTCAGAGGCTGTCGCTACTTCCCTGAATGGCGAGGCGCCGTTTTGGCATTTCACTTGGGCGCCCGAACACTGAGTCTGACACAGAGGGGTGGGTAAGTAGCGCAACCTCACAGTCATATGGCTTATGGAATATTAGCAGCTGCAGAAGGGGTAATAGCTGGATCGGTAATTGTCTGTTATCTGCTCTGTTATATGTTCTTTTGTTCCTGTCGTTCTGTGTTTTGTGTAAGTAACAAGAGAAGCCATTTCGTTCCAGCCGCACCTGGCCCTATACCCTGAAAAGGGTGAGAGGTGTCAGAAAGCAATGGGGACGATTTGAAATCTCTATATACTGTTATCTATTGCAAAATCTGGTACCATGTATTTCGTAAAGTTTATACCATTCAAAGTTTATATCGTCTAACATCAGCGCATGTAATAAGGCCTTTTAATGTTTGTATAAGTTTGCCAGGCTAGCCCTGAAATGTGTGATTTTGTGATTAATCACTGAGTGAGTGTTTAAGCAAGTGAGACGCAGCCTGGCTGTGGAGCAAGTGTGCCGTTCTGATCCATGGTCCCGTGTTCTCTGCGAGGAGAGCGGCCGGAGATGAGTGAAGCGTGTGATACCGTAAAAGCGTACGTGTGAGTGGGTGAGACGTGTAGTTGTGCACAAGGCGAGTGCAGAGTCCGAATCCGTGGTTCAGTTCTCCCACGAGGGAAACAGCCGGAGACGGACAAAGCGAGTGACAAACTAAAAATTGTATTATTATTATTCACATGAGCATCAGACAGAATATTAAGGTGCAGTTAAAAGGGAGAAATGGAGTAAAGGGAAAGTAAGTGAAATGGGGGGAGGAAAAAGTAAACCTTCTGAAAAATCCCCTTTGGGATGTATATTAACACACTGGAAAGATATAGTGGGACAAGGAGGCACGGAGAATACGAAGAAACTAATCAAATATTGTAACCAATGGTGGCTGCTTTATAAGCTAGAAAATGAAGCTAAATGGCCCAGTGAGGGTGGAACACTAAACTATGACACGCTTTTACAATTAATGTGTTGTTCCTAAGAAGGGAAGAAAAATGGGATAAAGTTAAATACGCAGATATGCTCTTTGTTCTCCGAAATAACCCTGAATGACAGAGAGATTGCAGACTAATGCCTCCACGGGATCCCATAGTCCTTGCATTAGAAAAGGAAAACAAGAGGGAAAACAAAAATAAATTAAAAAGCTGCTGCTCAGCCTGCAGCATTGGACAAAGGTGTACTAGAAAAAGTAAAACCCGCCAGGGCACAGAAAAAGATCTAACTGATATTTTCAAGCCTCCCCCTCAGTCTCAGGAGCAAAATGAGGACTCAAACGAGACCCCTACTCCTCCAGACAGCCCGATATCCTCCCGCACTAAGAAAAAACGGCCAGCGGCAGCAAAGCAGCCAACAGCAACAATTCTGCAGGCACCCCTCCGGGAAGTAGTAGGACCGGATAGTGGGACAATAAGAATTAAGGTACCATTTTCCTATAATGATTTAAGGGAATGGAAGACAGCTGCTCAGGAATATCGCAGCGATACAGTAAGCACCACCCAAAATCTTAGATTCATAATAAAGCAGCGCAACCCTGATTGGAATGATATGCAATTATTGCTAGAATGTTAACTGAGACAAAGAAACAATTAGTCAGAAAAACTGCCGAGGATCTTGCAAAAGATCACTATGAGGCTAGGGGAGGAACAAAAGGAAATAGAATTTTTACTAGATACGGTGGCAACATACTCCGTTTTAAATCAAGCCTTAATGCCTTTAGGAAATTATTACATTGTAGTAAAAGGAGCAACTGGCCAGAGTGAAAAGGCTTACTTTTTGAATTTTTAAAATATAAACTGGTTAAGCAAGTGGGCATTCATAAATTCTTGTATATGCCAAACTCCCCAAAAGCCCTTTTGGGAAGAGATCTATTAGAACAATTGGGAGCCACGATAAAATTCAAGAAAGGTGAAATTACTCTGGAGGTAAATGATCATCAGTATGTACAAATAATGAGCTTGCTTTTAGTTAATATTCCCACAGAAGGAAAAATCGACACGGAAATCACTGACCGGGTGTATCCAGGAGTTTGGGCAACTGATGTACCAGGATGTGCCACAAATGTCCAGCCAGTGGTAATAAATTTGAAAAGCGAACACAGAGCGGTAAGAATTAAACAATACCCACCAAAAAGAAGATAGGGTCCAATCATAGAAACAAAATAGCAGAGGATCAATACACTGTGGTTGCTAATCCATATACCCTGTTAACCACTCTGACTCCTGATTTGACTTGGTTTACAGTTTTAGATTTAAAAGATGCCTTCTTTTGCCTCCCTCTCCATGAAGCCAGTCAGAAAATCTTTACTTTTGAATGGGAAAATCCCAAGAGTGGTCGAAAGACCCAGCTCACGGTGTTGCCACAAGGTTTTAAGAACAGCCCTACGATTTTCAGAAACCAGCCAGCAAAAGACCTAGAGTCACGGGAACCACCACAAGAAGAAAGAAAAGTATTACAATATGTAGACGACCTCCTTACCGCGACCAAGACCAGAGAATCCTGTGTCATCTGGACTGTAAGTTTACTAAATTTTCTTGGGCTCCAGGGGTACCGGGTTTCTCAGAGAAAGGCACAAACAACATTGCAACAAGTTACATATCTTGGGTATGAAATCAGTGCTGGTCTGCGTTTCCTGGGTCAAGCCCGGAAAGAAGCCATATGCCAGACCCCCCAACCACAGACTGTGAAAGAGCTACGAACTTTCTTAGGAATGATGGGGTGGTGTCGGCTCTGGATATACAACTATGGCTTGCTTGTTAAACCACTGTATTCTTTAGTAACATCCAGCCAAAAATACCTCCAATGGGATACGGAGCATTCCACCAGCTGAAAAAGGCCCTGGTGTCAGTGCCAGCACTGGGACTTCCTGATGTGAGTAAACCATTTTTCTCAGAGAATAGCATTAGGGATACTGGCATGGGACCTGGGACCATGCAGACGAGCTGTGGCGTACTTTTCCAAACAACTGGATGTTGCCGCAAAAGGATGGCCCAGTTGCCTGAGGGCAGTGGCAGCAGTCATCCTGAATATTCAAGAGGCCCGGAAGTTTACCTTAGGCCAGAAAATGACTGTTTTTGTGTCCCACACAGTGTCCACGGTCCTTGAAGCAAAAGGGGGACATTGGCTCTCCCGCAGAGGTTCCTGAGGTATCATGGCCGAACAGGATGATGTTGAAATTATAACTACTAACATTGTTAACCCAGCTTGATTTCTCAGTGGGAACACTGGAGAACGAGTGAATCGTGACTTTCTCGAAACAATTGAGGCAACACACTTCAGCCGCGCTGACTTCAAAGATGCCCCCATGAAGGGGGTAGAACACTGGTTCACAGACGGAAGCAGTTATGAGTGGAATGCGACATTTGGGATACGCCGTCACCACTTCTGAAAAGGTAATAGAATCGGGACCATTACCAACTGACACCTTGGCACAGAAAGCTGAAATCATAACCCTGACTCGAGCTCTAGAAAGAGCTGAAGGAAAAGCTATCAAGCATGCAGAGAGACTTTAAAATTTTTAATGCAGTACAACTTCCTGAAAAAGTGGCAATTATGCACATCGGCACACCAGAAGGTGAGCACAGAATTGGAAAGAGGGAATGAACTGGTGGATAGAGAGGCAAAACAGGCTGCTAGAAAAGAGATACAGGTAGAAGGGGCACTAATCCCCAATGGATGTATATCTTTAGAAGGTAAGCCAGAATATACAAAAGATGACCGTAAACTCATTACAGATCTAGAAGGATCATATAATGAGGATGGGTGGGCCATGACACCACACAAAAACTTACAGTTCCTTCTTATATGGTTTGGCCATTAGCCCGAGAAGAACACAAGAAAGGCCATTGTGGGGTGGAAGCATTATACAAATATCTTATCACAAGTATAGTAGCTCAAAATCTGTATACCGCTGTCAGACAAGTAACTCAGCAATGTGATCTCTGCCTCCAGACTAGTCCAAAGACCATTGCACAGCCAGAAATAGGCCAAATTGGGAAAGGGAATGCTCCAGGACAACATTGGCAAATTGATTTCTCGGAACTTCCTAGAAAAGGGGGGTATCAATATTTGCTTGTACTAACTGATACCTTTTCAGGCTGGCCAGAAACCTTTCCATGTAGAACAGCTAAAGCTCGATAAATAACCAAAGCATTACTCCAAGAAATAATACCCAGGTTTGGAGTCCCAGCAGTAATATCCTCAGACAGAGGAACCACACTTCATCTCTGAGGTAGTGCAACAAATTAGTCACCATCTAGGAATAGATTGGCAATTACATACTCCATATCGGCCACAATTGAGTGGCCAAGTAGAGAAAATGAATCATTTGATTAAACAACAAATTGTTAAATTGGGACAGGAAACTAATTTGGCTTGGCCCCAATCTATGGGTGGCCTTATGGAGTACAAAAGGGGGTGTCTTCACAAATTGGTGAAGAAATTATGACTTCCTATATGGTGGCATTAAGCAAACAACTCAGAGAAATTGAAAAACATGTATTTGGAACTCGGAGCAGAGGTCTAGATGGACCTGTACATAATATGCAACCTGGAGATTTTGTATATGTCAAGTCTCTTGCAGGAAGAACTTTGGAACCACAATGGGAAGGACCATTCCAAGTACTCCTCACCTCCTACACAGCAATCAAGATCAAGGAGCAAAATGCCTGGATTCATCACACCAGAGTAAAAAGTCCATAGATCTCCATGGAAGGTCACGCAAGTCCAACCAGGGAAATTACTTTTCTCACAGTCATAATTATAATTCAGGGGTGGGAAAGCACTTATAGCCAGAATGATACTGAGTGGCCTTGGTAGGTATATTGGATCCATGGAGAAATACTCTGCTCGAGAAGGTTTAAATCTATCTACTGTGGTTATGTATGGAAATCAAGAATATTTAAAACAAGAATGGAGTAAGGATACAAAGGGAATTCACCAACTTCAGGGAAATGTAGAAAAAAAAAAAAATCAAAGTAGGATGCCAAATTATTAATTGCCCCACCCATAAAAAGGCATCCCAAATTACTAAAATTACTATCTCAATTACTCCCACAAATAATGTGCTTCTAAAGAATTAGATTGTTGGCATAATTTCACACTAGTGCAAAACCACTGAAGTGGCTTGTCTCTGAGCCAATAGTGCTATTGGACTTTCATTTAAATTTAAAATAAACGCTGGGCCAGTTACAACAATGCCCGCTGCGATAGTTACACATCATAAAGAGATAAGTCTACCACACGACCTATGCCAGTACCTAAGCTAGAACCCAAAATTTATGAAATTGGTCCATGTGTAATAAGAAACACAGGACAGCAGTAAGTGTTATTCAACCCAGAATAGTCTCTCAAAAGGGTTGAGTTATCTATGCAGATTAATGTATCAGAAATCCAACCATTGTGTTCTCCTTTCTTACAAACCTTTTATGAAGGATGGGCTACTTGGCTAAGAAAGAGGAAAGGTATTTCTCAAAGACGAAAACCAAGAGACCTGACGGGGCTATTAGGAACAGGGTTGGGAGTTCTGAGTACCATAGACTCAGAAGTAATAATGAACAAGCTGGCCGCTGTCACTAGAGATCTGTCAAAACTGCAACGGCCCTTACAATCCTCGTTATTGACTTTAGGAGCTCACCAGTGGTTAGCATCACAAATCTTACCAGATTGGGAGCAAACAAACATAAGAGACCACAATATAATTGTGGATGTGATCGACGGGCTACAAGCCAATATCTCACTAGCCCTGAGTTGTGTTCAGGCCCAACTATGAATGTAATCAGATACTATAGTATCGCCTCTATTATAAGAGAAGGAGAAGAAGGGATATTTCCCACTGAAATCCGAAAGGTAGTCTGGGATGGTGCCACAAGTAAAGAAAGAGAGCTTCAATCCTGGTGGAATATGGTAAATTTTACTTGTAGCCCCACCACGCACACAGTTACAGCCTTTGTACTAACCATTTGTAATGTTCTAAAAACTGTGATCCATCCCATTATAGCTTTAGAACCCTGCTTTATCCTTTCGAACATAGAACATGGGCCCAAAGGGTAAGAGACAGATGACAAGCTCTAAAATCCTGCATTGTGTGAGAACAAGGATTTCTAAGTGAAAGTAATACCCTATGAGCACAAGATATCTGTCTTGATACTGATCAAAAGGTGTGTCATTTTGAAATTCGCCCTGATGTTGGCTCAAAGACAATCATAATATATGCAGGGAAAGCTTGTGCATGTCTACGAACAAAATGTAGCTCCATATTTGTAGAAGAAACGGAAGTAGGGACTAAAAATCATTCAAACTTCTGCATCTGTAATTTCACTCAAATCACGGGATGTGACTTCCACTATTCTGCTCCAGTCACATCCCATCATATTCTAAAATCAGACTATACATTGATCTACAAGTTAATACCCACACCTATAGGAACAAATCTAACTTTGATAAAGAAATTGCTACAGCATCCTGGTTTAAAGCAAATACTGGGCAAATTAGAAAGAGCGGACAGAAAACTCTGGTGACAGCTCATTATGATGCAAACAAGATAAAGAAAATTGTAAAAAGAGAGTAGAGAAGGATGGAGAACATAAATGGTGGGAAGCACTTTTGGATGGTCAGGATTTTTCCATCATCTAATACATCCTGTTACAATACTGTTAATAGCTACAGCTGCCTTGATGCTGTTACTAATACTGCTGTACGTATGGATTTGGTGTGTGTTTCGAAGGGTATCTTCAATGCACAAAGCGTTATATCAATCGGGACACTTAGGCAAGTAAAAGAATTTACTTGATTTAATAGAAAAGGGGGGACTGATACGGGGATAGGTATAGGAGTAGGCATAAGACTACATAAGACTATATTAGCTATTATTTCTATGGATAGGGATAAGAATAGGCATAAGACTCTGGGAAATACATAGCTCTGTGAAATAGCTCTGTGAATTGCTAGAAGTTATCAAATACTAATCCCTGCTTTGAAACACTAACTACCCAAAAAGAAGGCCTGTAAGAGAGACAAAATAAATGATGGCAAGGTTGTAACTCATGACCCATAGGGAGAAAAACAGACAAAGAGGAGAGATAAGGACTAACGAGAACTAACATTTGTCTTCAAGCAATAACAAGTAGGAGACAACCAGATGTCCACTCAAGGCCAGGGAAACGGTTTGGCTCTACAGGCCCAGCCAAAACAAGAGTTTTAGAGTTTTAGGGAAGAAGTGAAAACACACAGCGAGGAAGACCTACGGCCTTCATCCCAAAGACCCCTGCCCACGACCACCAGGAGGCGTGTCAAGGAGGAGCCTGAGGCGGATCCTGAGGCGGGGGCTATGGAAATGATCTCCAGGGAGAGACTGCCCTTTTGGGGGAGGGGGTGACGAGTATGTCTGTATAAATACAAGAAAAACTGCTACGGCGGGTGTGCACGTTTGTGGTGGAGCGATCCCCCGTGCACCCAGCGCTGCAATAAACATACCTACTTTACAACTTTCCAAGTTGTGGAGTCTGTTTCCGCACCTCAGACCACTCAGTGGAGAATGAATTGGCTGGATGGTCACACTCAAAGAGTTGCGGTCAACAGCTTGATGTCCAGATGAAGACCAGCGACAAGTGGTGTCTCTCAGAGATCCGTATTGGAATCAGCATTAAACATCTTTGTCGGCAACATGGACAGTGGGATTGAGTGCACCCTCAGCAAGTTTGCTGACAACACCAAGCTGAGTGGTGTGGTTGATACTCTAGAGGGAAAGAATGACATGCAGAGGGATCTTGACAGGCAGGAGAGATGGGCCTGTGAAAACATCATGAAGTTCGACAAGGCCAAGTGCAAGGTCCTGCACGTGGGTCGGGGCAATCCCAAGCACAAGTACAGGCTGGGCGGAGAATGGATTGAGAGCAGCCCTGAGGAGAAGGACTTGGGGGTGTTGGTTGATGAGAAGTTCAACATGAGCTGGCAGTGTGTGCTGGCAGCCCAGAAAGCCAACCGTATCCTGGACTGCATCCAAAGAAGTGTGGGCAGCAGGTCGAGGGAGGGGATTCTGCCCCTCTACTCTGTTCTCGTGAGACCCCACGTGCAGTACTTCATTCAGCTCTGGAGTCCCCAACACAAGAAGGACATGGAGCTGCTGGAGCGAGTCCAGAGGAGGGCCATGAAGATGATCCGAGGGCTGGAGCACCTCTGCTATGAAGACAAGCTGAGAGAGTTGGGGCTGTTCAGCCTGGAGAACAGAAGGCTCCGGGGTGATCTTATTGCAGCCTTCCAGTACTTAAAGGGGGCCTACAGGAAAGCTGGAGAGGGCCTTTTTACAAGGGCATGTGGTGATAAGACAAGGGGTAATGGCTTTAAACTGAAAGAGGGGAGATTTAGGTTAGATCTAAGAAAGAAATTCTTCACTCTGACAGTGGTGAGGCACTGGAACAGGTTGCCCAGGGAAGTTGTGGATGCCCCATCCCTGGAATTGTTCAAGGCCAGATTGAATGAGGCTTTGAGCAACCTGTTCTAATGGAAGGTGTCCCTGCCCATGGCAGGGGGTTTGATCTAGATCATCTTTGAGGTCCCTTCCAATCCAAACCATTCTATGATTCCCACAGAGATCTGATAATCTCAGTCATTTAAAGATTGTGCTCCTCTGACTTCTCTGCAAATCAAAAGCCCTCATCATCCTCAAAGACCAAATATTAATCTTTATACTAAACAGAGGTTTTCAAAGAAGCTTAATGGTTTTGTGTGCACATCCCTTAGTATCCCAGGAAAATCTACAATATAGAGGCTGACTGACTATTTAGTACATATTGGTGTTTTTTTATAGTCAAAAGTTATTTAAATGACATAAAAAATGACTGAAAAAATAAAATCATGTTATAAATAATACTAATATATATTTAATTATTTATTTTTGAAGTTTACAGACAGAAATATATTTATACATTGAAAAGATTGGAAACACAGAGCAAAATTCAGAAGGATAGAAACTTTCCACATCACTGAGGTACTTACAGGATCTGCAGTTGTCAACGGTCTATAATCCAAACTTCCCCTGAAATCTTTTATCATACACATAATTTCATAATTTGGGTTTGTAGCATCAACATCCTAGGGAAGTAAGCAACATAATTTCTAATATATTTTTTTTCCTGAAATGAACTAATTTCAATATCTTCTAAATTTACTCATAAAAATAATACACATTAACTGAAATACTATTTTTTCTCCAAAACACCATAAATGTCTCGACTGCAAGTTTAATGCCTTTTCCCATTCTGATGTAGCTAATTTACTGATCATAAAGCAAAACAATTGTATGCCTTCAGTTTCATATTTTTGGTTGGCATGTAAAAGAAAATACTTTTTAATTGAGGACTCATTAAAAGTCTACTCAAGAAAGAAATGACTCCTGCCTTTTGCCAGAATCTTCACATAAAGAAACACAGCTGAACAATTGCACAATAGATAGCATATACAGTGAACGTTTCTTAATTTGAGATAAGGTGGTCCAACAGACAAATGGATACACTCTATTATACAGGTACAAAACACACTGCACAGGACAGTGCAGGTGCCCCAGCTGCTCTAAACACAACTCTCCTGGATCCAAGTTGGTTAAAGGAGGTTGATCCTACTTGTTGGTCCTGAGTTAACTCCTACAGTTACTCGGATGCATTGGAAACTCTTCTAACACTCCTAGACCCCCAGAAAAGCAGAAGCAATCCCAATGATACACAATAGGCTACATCTGGGCTCATAAGACCTCCTATTCCTAAATCTGGAACTATCAGTATCAGAGCAAACTGACATGTAAGAGGCCATGCATGGAGCCCTTTAAATCTTGTGAAGCCTGAGCTACTGAGCCTACTGTGAGCCGAGCTGGTTCTCTGCAGAATTGCTCAAATGTCCTTCCTGTCACTTCTCCCCGTAACTGTCAGTTTTTACCCCATTTCAGGACATGCTGCTGATGCCATTCATAGCCAGCTCTGGTGCTCAGACCTTATTAAGCTTTGCATGGCTTTCCACAAATGAGCTAAAACTCCCTCTGGATCACAGCTGGCTGTGGAAATAGCATAGGCATTTTCAGAAAGCATTGCACTGGGGTTAATAAGCTGAAATGGAGCCAGCTCATGTCTCTACACCTGTGACACAGCTGATACACACCTCAGACAAAACTGTGTCCTGGTAATCAGAAGTTGACTGTACCTTTAAGTTGTTCACCTTGACTACAGTGAACTAAAAACTACTTACAGTAAGTCCATACAAAATGTATTCCTACTGAAACATTTCCTTCTAACATTCTAAAGGGGTATTGCTTATGATGGAAAAGGTATTTGCCTAATATTCTTCAAACCCTGTTTAAAGGTCTTGCCCACCAGAAGCCAGTGCTTGGCTAATTATTGCTGCATTTCACAACAACAACAGAATACACAAAGCAACATGAAGCATAGATACATACAAGTCACCAAGAAAAATAGAACTTTCTCATAAGACTCGAATGCAAAGGGAGTTGTCACAGAAGTGATAAAAAGAAAAATTTAGATGTAGTACCACATCAAAGAATTTTAATATATAAACCAAAAATTATTCATTCCTCACGCATAAAGCCATAGTAATGTTTTGCATTTTTTAAGTGGACAGAAATTAGAGAACATGAATTCAACATAAGTGATTTTAGGTCAACTTAGAAACATCATTAAACCATGAAGTAAATTGTCTGAATTATTTACTTGGTGGTGGTACTTCTCATGTCAGTAGCAGGATTGGTAATACCTCTTTAGAGAGCCTAACATATACACACAGGCCTCCCAACAAGATTACACTACTAGTTTTTCTAAAACTTTTATACTACTGTGATGGAAAGCCATTTAATATTAAGAGATTTTCTCAAAGGATTAACAACTTCATTCTTTTCACACAAGTTTCTAACAACTTGCTGCCAAGCTGTTTGCATGATGCAAAGCTAAATTATAAATGCATAGACAGGTGTAAAGGAAAAAAAATCATTGTGCTAACTTGAGCCTCAAATAGATCTCCTATGAAACAAAGATCATAAAGAACAATTTATCATAATGTTGTAATATCTCCTATAGAATAACAGCCAAAGATTTTATTATTTTCATCAATATATTTTCCCTAAGAAATAGCTATCATCAGTACTTGATTTTTAAATAACACACAGAAAGATAAGCAATTGTAAGCAATTATTTCTGTAGGAAGAAAAAGAAGGGAAAAACTGTCTAAATAAATAGTTATCAGAGCAATGCAATCATGCACCTAAATATTTATTAAAATTGTGTACAGGATAAAAACATTTAATTTCAAGATTATTACAGTTCATAAAAATTATTGAAGACTGAAAAAAAGCACAATAATTGCAAACATCTTCTCTTCCTAGCATACATTTTCCATCTGAGCTAAAAATACTAACCTGAGCTCTTTTTTCTCTAAGTTCCTGCTGCTGTAACCTTCGTTTTTCACGTTTCTCTTGCAATTTTTCAACCTCTTTTACACAATTAGATTTTCTACGTGCTTAAAGAAAATGATATAATTTTAACACATTTTTAGTGTTGCATTATTTTAGTATTTACACTATAACATTTCAATTCTACTAATTTATGTATCATTAGAATGCATTTATTTATATCAACTATCTTTTCAAGCAAATTAGTATTAGTACAGGATAATTACGGCAATTTAATTTCTAAAATTTATAGAATAAATTAATTAGAACAAATCATAGGAATGGGACAATAATTACACAAACAAAAATATAAGGACAATGACCCTCAAAAATATTCAGACATGTGATGATATTTGGATACATGTGATCTCTTGGTTTGAATTAAAAGAAAGTCCAGGCAAATTAAAAAAAAAACAGTCATGGTTAGAAAAAGATAAAGGAAAAACAAATTCCAAATACTAGAACAACTATGACAAAAGTGAATGTTTGTTTAGCCACAGCACTCTGAAAAAGCTTCTTGAGGAAGTCTACAGGCAACTGTGTATATAGACCATTTGTCATTTATGGACAACAACATAATCCAAGAGAATGTACATGCAATGCCCAGAATGAATGAATCCTTGATACACAGTTTACATACAAGGGGGTCCAAATTCTTTTTTTGCAGCTTGAACTGGAGATATATCTGAAACACTACCATTCTGTTGTGAGGAGGAAGACTGTTCAGGAAGCTGAGTAGACCGCGCACGTACAGAACCAACCACTGCAAAAGAAAAACACAAAGCTCATCTAGATATGGAAGAGTAACATTTCTATTCTATTCTGAAATACTTTATTATGACAAGATAAAACGAGAACTCTTTCAAGACACAATTTATAGGGGGGGGAAGGAGCCATACATGTAGAAAGTCTATTAATAAAGACATTCAGTATGCAGCTTTTTTAATCCTAGTGTTATACATCAACGCAACATAATTATTAAGTACCAATGCTGCACGTGCATATTTTTAAATACTCCACTACAGAATTAGTAGAACTTATTATGTGCATAGAATGAAGTATGTACTTTATGCAGTTTTGAAGTTTAAATTGTTAAAATTTTATTTATATTGTAATTATATCCCAAAATCCAGTAAGAAAAAAGAACCCACTGTTTCACATTCTCTAGATGTTACAAAATGGTCCCACCCCATTGAACCTACAATCTGTGGACGAGTAGAAGGATACAAATGAAAGGCAGAAAAGTGCAGCTCAATCTATGAGTAGAGGAAACAAACCTTTTTGACACTATACTGAAAGGGATACGGATACAATCAATATGTCTACCTGTTATGGTTTGAAGTGGGGGGGGAGGTCCGGGTGGCAGAAGCTGCCCATCAGACCGGACTCCCGTCCCCCTCGGGGCTTGAGCCAATCGGCGCCTCTGCGAATTGCCCTATTTACGTCGGACAAAGGAACCGGAAAGGTGTGTGCCTTTGCCCAGGAGCAAGGAGACGGGAGGGGGGCACGGCCCCCGCTCCCGGCTCCCGGCCGGGCCGGCGGCCTGGGCCGGGCCGGGCCCGCTCCGTCGAGGATGGCGGCGGCGGAGTCGCTTGGGGAACTCGGGGAGAGCCCCGCTGCCGGGGCGCCCACCGGGCCGAGTTCACCCAGACAGGACTGAAATCTAAGAGAAACAGCCACACACATAAGAGGTCAGTGAAGATGGAACGGAACAACGTGTGCCGCGGCTGAGTCCCCCTTGCCAGCAGGCCCTTTGCAAACAAGTCCTCGGTGGAGCAAGCAGAGACCCACTCGCAACCAGTGGATGACCCACGTCGGGAAGAGATGCCTAAGCCTGAGACTATTGTGAATCATGGGCACAGGTAGAGACACATTTTACGCATTTTACGCATTCAGAGTCTGTACGGAGACGCATTTAAGGTCGACATGACGACCCACGCCGGAGCACATTTAAAGTTTATTGATGACCCACGCCAGAGCGAGTGGCTGCAGCTCCTTAAAAGCCCAGGACTGGTAAAGCCCGCACTTGGGGCAAATCCGATGGGGTAAGGATTTGCCCCCCAGCGGGCAGGATTCACGCTTTCGCCGTGAGTAGGGGATCCACTGGAGCAAGGGACAATGGTGTAAGGACTCCTTTTCCTTTAAGAGAAGCGGCAGTAACAACTTGGAATGAACTGACCTGCACTCGCCCATTCCCTGCCCCCCTGCGCCGCTGGGGGGAGGAGGTAGAGCCGGGAAGAAGAAGGCAAAGAGGGGGGAGTGGTGTTGTTTTTAAGACCTGGCCTTGTTTTCTCGTTATTCTCTTAAGTAACCGTTTTTGTGTGCTTTTTCTCTTTCTAGGTAGCTGTTAATAAATAGTTTTGCATTAAGAAAAAGCCTCTTTTGCCCGGGACCGTGGTTGGTGGGTGCTCCTCTGTTCCTGTCTCGATCCTCAGCTCTTTTATTACATTTTTCTCTCCTCTCCATTTTACTGGACTGGGAGAGCTGCGTGGGTTTGGTTGCCGAACTCAGCCTAACCCACGACACTACCTAAACTTATTGATTCAATATGTGATAAGGATGTCAATTTCTGAAGATGCAGAGTGATATCTGTTCCCAGTGAATGCAGTAGGAGTGGTGTGCATGCAAGCCTCTTTGGTAGAGTCGAATGTTTTAAGTTGTTTTTCAAAGAGTTGCTTCAAGCAGCTCTGCTTCAGCTGGCCAGTTTCCTGTACATGTTCCTAACGAGATTTGCCAGAAGAGTACGAAAGCAAAGGTAACAACTTTGATTAGTAGCCTAGAGATGACATTCCAAATGAAGGCCAGCACACTGTGAAACATAGAGACAACTATGGAAACAGGTATCAAATGGGATAGACAAGACAAATCCTCAGATCATTCCAAATATGATAGGAGATCTAGTTTATAGCATAAATTAACTACACTAAACAAGACAGTGTGCTGAGAAAAGTTTAATTACAAGGCCAACAAAGAACAAACACTTAGGCTGACTGTGAATACTAAGATGCACAGGATCTATTAAAATACAAACTACAGGGTTATTCCATACCAAACAGACCATTTACTACAAATGACAACATGTATGAATGTGAGGAGAGCCCATCAATAAGATGTCTCAAATTTAAACCATATTAGTTTGAAAAAAATTGTCCCCTCCTCATGAGATTTCTGATTTAACACCCCCAGATGCAAATGACAGAAGGGAGAAAGTGATCCAAATCATTCACCAGAAGAGTCTGAACACTAGCAAAGATATGCAAGCCCACTTGAAAAACAAGTTTAAACAGATGGAATGGAAGCTAGTCTAAATTAATGACAGTAGATTAATGTTTGGAAGAAGAATCATGATCAGTGCAAGTTAACTTTAATGCAGGAGAGAAAATGAAAACAATAAGCAATAACTATTATTTCTCATGTTATTAGATGCATTACATCTATATTCATCCAATACACACTTTTCACCTATCCTCCTGTGATATTTCAGCATTTTTGTAGATTTTTCACTATTGACTGTTGTCGTGGTTTAGGCCGCTACGGCAACTAAACTCCACTCAGCTGCTCGCTCACTCCTCCCCTCAGTGAGGTGGAGAGGAGAAAAATGTAACAAAAGGCCTGAGGGCGAGACAAGAACAGAGGGAGCACCCACCAACCATGGTCCCGGGCAAAACAGACTCACAGACTCGGCTTGGGGACAAATCAATTTAATTTATTAACAGTTACTTGAGAGGATAAAGAGAAACATTAACAGTTTCTTGAGAGGATAAGAAGAAACAAAGCCAGATCTCAAAAACACCTTCCCCCTACCCCTCCCTTCTTCCCGGCTCTACCTCCTCCCCAGCAGCGCAGGGGGACTGGGAATGGGGGGTTGCAGGTCAGTTTGTCACACATAGGTTTTGCCTCTCCTTTTTCAAAGGAGGAGGACTCCTCACACTCTTTTCCCCTGCTCCAATGGATCCCCTCCTCACAGGACAGTCCTCAGACTTCTTCAACATGAGTCCTTCCCGCAGGATGCAATCCTTACCCATCAGATTACTCCGGCACAGGCTTTTCCCACAAAGTCACGGCTTTTGAGGGAGCTGCCACCTGCTCCGGCGTGGAGTCTTCCACAGACTTCAGATGCATCTCCACCTTGTCATCAGTCTCCAGCAGCGTGGGGTTCTTCCCACTGAGACAATCTACGACCTCTTTTAGGCACAGGCATCTCTGCTCCAGCGTGGGGTTCTCCATGGGCTGCGAATAGATCTCTGCTCCACCATTAATCTCCACAGGCTGCAGAGGGGCCGCTGCCATCTCACCATGGGCTGCAGGGGAATCTCAGCCCAGCACATCTCCTCCTGCTCCATCTTCACTGACCTGGTGTCTGCATAGCCATTTCTCTCAGATCTCAGCCCTCTCTCTGCTGCAGCTGTGCCGGGCCCGACCAGCTCGATGAACCTCGGCAGTCCCGGCAGGACGAACTCCATCCAGCGGGCGCCCCAGGAGCAGGGCACTTCAGAGCTCTCCAAGCCGCATTGTTGCAGCCATCTCCAGTTGGGTGATGACGACCCAGTGTAGGCAGCCGTCTCTCCCCTCTCTTCAGTGAAGGTCCAGCCTGGTTTGGGCTCCTTTGTCCCCGTCTTAAATAGGGCATTCCCAGAGGTGCTGATTGGCTTGGCCCTGGCCTGAGAGGAGGGAGGTCCGACCTGGCCAGAGATCAGTCTGACTGTTTTTGAAGCCCGGGAAGTTTTTCACATCTCTTTACAGGGGCTATCTCTGCAGCCCCTCCCCTGCTACCAAAATCCCATCACATAAACCCAGCACAGTCTATAGATATATATATCTAATTAGAAATGCAGAATTATTAAGGAATGTTAAGTGAGCAGGAGATTAAAATGTTCCCATATTTTTTACTTCCTTAAAATGGAAAGAGATAACATTTACCTCTGTTATCTCTGGCAGAAGTGTCATTCTTAATAGGTGTCACAGTATGTTGACTCTATAAAGAAAGAAATCTCTGTTATTTGATCACCTTATTATTGAAAACATAAACTGCAGCCCCACCTCTGCTTCTTTCCGGTGAATAAAAATAACATGACGTCAGCAATACAGAGAGGTGATTGCTGTCAAATCCTTCCCTGAAGAGCCTAGGGTGAAGATTGCTTGAACTTTGCATACTGTTTCAAAACAGTCTCCAAAACCTTTTCCATATTTTTCCTTGAGATATATTTAGTTATATAAATATTAGTCCCCAACTCTCTCTCTGCCAAACCTGTTCTTTTAGAAAATGTGTAGAAATCCCTGTTCACCACAGGAAAAAGAAAGGAACACAGTTATCAAGTAGCTTCACAGATGCAAAAGTTAGATTTAAAAATTCAAGCATAACAACATGTATAGGAGTACTGTAAGTTTAATATGAACATGTTGCATAGGTATTACCAACCTTCAGCATTTTCTTTACTTTGGTTGCTAGAGTAGGTGGTGGTAGTGTCTCTGGACTAGGTTCAATATCTTCATCAGGTGCAAGATTTGAGTTAAGTGAAAATATGCTCTCCAAGTCAATCTGTGTAAAAAAATATAAAATGCGTTTAAAAGCCTTAGAACAATATTCACCCTCTCCATTTCTCCTGTTATGTTTGAGAATAAAAAATAAATATATTTAGTCTTTTTACCCCACAATTTGTTAATTCTATAACAAATGAATGATTTTATTTTATGTTCATTAAAAACAGCGTAAACTTTGATCTTCATATTAGTTGAAAACACACCCTTCAGAAAAGGATTTAATTAAAAATGACCAATAGATATTCATAATTTTGTAAAGTGATTAAATTAAAACAGAAGTAGCTAGTATTACTGTGGTAATTTGACAATTATTGTAGAATATGAAAGACATTCTGTAACATAAAGAGATCTCAATTATTTGAAATTTCCCAGACAATGCAAAAGAAACAGATGAATTACAACCACTCAAAAAATAAAAGCACAGTTAAAACCATGTTAAATTTATCATGTTGGTTTTTTTCCCTTGTAAGTGTTCCTCATTCAAAATGCTGTAAAATGTAAGGGGGAAGAGGGGCAGCTTAAAAACAGCTGGCTTCAGATCTATTGAAACTTGGTTTCCTAAAAATCGTAAATAGCTTTGGTCTCTATAGACTGCCATTTCCTCTGGCTGGACCTTTCAAAGACCTCACTACTATACAGATTCTGTGTGTCTAGAGGGAAGAGCTCAGCTGATGAGATCACCAGGACATTCTCACAACTTTTTTTTCCTTTTTCCTGTATTTTCACAAAACTGATGAAGTGTAATTAATTCTGAGCTGCTTCTCCAAATCTCAGCTGAAACTGGCTAACATGGTCCAAAATGTACAGGAAGAGGGGATATCAAAGCATAACTGGGACACAAACAGACACAGTTTCTTAAAGAAAGCAAGGCTGGAAAATTATTGTCTAAAAAAAACAACCAACCAAACAAACAAACTAGCAGTTCAATCCCTCAATAATACAAACACAAAAAGATTTCTAATCCAGCTATCCCACTAGTCTCCTGTCTGAACTGCAAGTCACTCTCCCTCTCAAAAATTTATTTTTTTTACTTGTAAAAAGGGGTAACAGCAAAGGTCAGCCTTCGTAATCTGGTTCAAAATCAAAAGATGAAAAGCACTATTTAAAAACTATGACACAGAGCTCAGGAAGTCAAATTTAATACAACAGAAACTAGCATTTGCCCAATAACTCCCATTCAAAACAGCCTATAACCAAAGAATGATCAAGTAAATTAAGATTTATATTTTCTCTTTGCTTCCAGTGCAAATTCCAAAGTAATATTCATGTAGATTACACATTTTTAAAAGAGAAAAGTTCTAAAATAATTAGGTTTACCTCTTTGCCTTTAGCATCTCCATTTTCAATCCATTCAACAGTTACGCTTTCATTATCTTTATTTAGGGATGTTACCATAGCTTGGTGAATTCGGCCTAGAAAGGAAATACAAATAATTGATTAATAGATGGAAAAGTTTTCCAGAAGTTATTTTAATCCCTGCACTGAGAAATGCAGATATAGGTAGGAAGAAGAGGGTGGTTGTTTTTTTTTTAAAAAAGATGATAAATAGAAGATGATTCCTGGCCACATACTATAAACTGGCTCAGATTTGATCTACTAGCGGAGGCTCTAATGGGACAGTCAGTGTACAAGTGAAAAACTCAATGAACAGAAAACTGAGTGGTAAGTAAACAAAATATTATGTGAAAGCCACACCACTTAGACTCTCTTTTCTGAGAGTCTCCCACAGGTGGGAATGTTTCCTAAGGTGCATTTCACAAAGGCTTGTTTGTCTCCCTTCTAGGCTGTGTCGTGGTTTAGGCCGATCCGGCAACTAAACTCCATGCAGCCGCTCTCTCACTCCAGTAAAGTGGAGAGGAGAAAAATATAATAAAAGGACTGAGGGTTGAGACAAGAACAGAGGGAGCACCCACCAACTATGGTCCCGGGCAAAACAGACTCATCTTTCTTAAAGCAAAACAATTTATTAACAGCTACTTAAAAGAATAAAGACAAGCAAAACCAGTTACTTAAAAGGATAAAAAGAAAACAAGGCCAGATCTTAAAACAACACCTCTCCACCCCCCTTTCCTTTTCTTCCCGGCTCTACCTCCTTCCCCCAGCAGCGCAGGGGGACAGGGAATGGGGGAGTGCAGGTCAGTTCATTCCATGTTGTTACTGCCGCACCTCTCTTAAAGGAGAAGGAGTCCTTACACCATTTTCCCTTGCTCCAGTGGATCCCCTACTCACGAGGAAAATCCACAAACTTCTCCAGCGTGAGTCCTCCCCACAGGATGCAATCCTTCCCCAACAGATTGCTCCGGTATGGGCTTTACCACAGTCTTGGATTCTTAGGGAGTTGTTGCCACTCGCTCCGGCGTGGGTCGTCATATAGACTTTAAACGCGTAAATGCATAAATGCATCTCGACCTGTGCCCATGATTCACAATAATCCTCAGGCTCAGGCATCTCCTTTAAACAAAACACCTCCCCATCGATGGGGGCTGTCCCACGGACTTTAGATGCATACCGTACTCAGGCTCAGGCATCTCTTCTCCGACATGGGTTTTCCACGGGCTGCGAGTGGGTCTCTGCTCCCCCGGGACCGCCATAGCTGCAAGGGGGCCGCTTGCCGTCTCGCCACCGCTTGCAAGGGAAACTCAGCTCCGGGACACCTCGTCCCATTCCATCTTCACTGACTTGGTGTCTGTGTGGCCGTTTCTCTCAGATCTCAGTCCTCGCTGGGTGAACTTGGCCCGGTGGGTGCCCTGGGAACGGGGCTCTCCCCAAGTTCCCCAAGTAGCTCCGCCGTCACCATCCTCAGCGGGTGGCACCGGCCCGGCCCGGGCTGCTGCCTGGCCAGGCGCTGGGGAGCGGGGGCAGAACCCCCCTCCTCCTCTCTCCTTGCTCCTGGGCAAAGGCACACCTTTCTGGTTCCTTTGTCCGACGTAAATAGGGCCATTTGCAGAGGCGGATTGGCTCAAGCCCCGAGGGGGATGGGAGTCCGATCTGATGGGCAGCTTCTGCCACCAGAATCCTCCCCCCCTCATCAAACCATGACAACCATACAACATTAAATGTCCCAACATAGGAGTGAAGCCCCCTGAAATTGTATTCTGACATCCATTTCTTATGGGCATTCAATCAGTTGGTAATTCAACTGAAATTAAATTGCTTGCAATTTAATACAAATCATCATTTTAAAAACAATGTGACTGCTCCTCTAACATCCTCCTTTAATGAGCCATAGCACAAACAAGCAACCCCTTACTCCACCACATTTGAGAGGGAAACACAGGGAATTAAGTAAAAAAGGAAACCTAAATAATGTTTCGTTATCTCCCCGAAGGAAAAAAAAAAGGAAATGTAAAGCTTTATACACCTAGCAAGAAGTATTTTCATTGCAACTGTATTTGATCCTTCCATGAACTCCCCGAAAACCATACGATTTTAACTTGTTTGTAGCTTGCAGCTCACACACACCTACAGCAACTGCTGCAAGTGTCTCTACCAGGCCACCCTCAATCCCACCAAGCTCACCTGGACACATGTCCATGCATCAACACAGCTCCCCAGCAGCTCTGCAGGACAAGCATAGTCTGGTAATTCTCATATCCACACACCACAGTGCACACCTCCTCCTGCAGCACCATCAGATAAATCCACTCCTCCAATGCCAGCACGTCCCACCTGCCTGCTTCCCCTGAGCCACCCCCCAGACACAACACTTCAGCACCCACCCTGAGCCACTCCCTAGAAGCCCAAGGGCCACGTGCAGCTCCAAAAGGACAAGCCGATTGTCCTGGACAGTCCGTGCGTATGCTGTTGCTACTAGGCACCCGCTTAGGGGTGAAACACAGCATGGTCCTTATTCATCTGCTCTTGTCTGGATCTCCACGTTGCATCTGGACTTTGGGAGAGCTGACTTTGGGCTGTTTAGAAGTCTGGTTAATAAAGTCCAATGGGAGACAGCTCTCAAGGGTAAGGGGGCGCAGGAGGGATGGTTACTACTCAAAAAGGAAATTCTGGAGGCACAGGAGCGAGCTGTCCCTGTGTGCCGGAAATGGAGCCGCCAGGGTAGAAAACCAGCTTGGATGACAAAGGAGATTTGGGAACATCTCAAAAGAAAAAGGGATGTCTATAAGTCTTGGAAGAATGGGCAGGCAACCAGGAATCAATACAGGGAGGAAGTTAGGGCATGTAGGGAGATGTAGTGGTTTTAGGCTGATCCAGCAACTAAAACTCACACAGTCTCTCCTTCTCCAGTAAAGTAGAGAGGAGAGAAAAAAAAAAAAAAAAAACCAAAGGGACTGAGGGTTGAGACAAGAACAGAGGGAGCACCCACCAACCATGGTCCTGGGCAAAACAGACAGGGCTTTTCTCAAAGCAAAACAGTTTATTAATGATTACTTAGAAGGACAAAGGGAAACAAAAACCGATTACTTGAGAGGACAGAAAGAAACAAAACCAGATCTTAAAACCGACACCTTCCTCCCCCCACCTCCTTTTCCTCCCGGCTCTACCTCCTCCCCCCAGCAGCACAGGGGGCAGGGACTGGGGGGTGCAGGTCAGTTCATTCCGTGCTGTTACTGCTGCTTCTTTCTTAAAGGAGAAGGAGTCCTTACACCCTTTTCCCCTGCTCCAATGGATCCCCTACCCACGAGGAAAAATCCACAAACTTCTCCAACGTGAGTCCAGCCCACTGGAAACAATCTTTCCCCACAGATTGCTCCGGTGTGGGCTTTACCACAGTCTCGGGTACTTAGGGAGCTGTAGCCACTCGCTCCGGTGTGGGTTGTCACGAAGACTCCAGATGCCGCTCTGCCTCGTCGTGCACCCCACCACGACCATCCTCAGGCCCAGGCATCTTCTCCCCACGGGCTGCGAGTGGGTCTCTGCTCCACTGAGGCCGTCCTGGTTGCAGGGGGGCAGCCTGCTATCTCACCATCAGCCACAGGGGAAACTCGGCTCCGGCACACCTCCTCCCGCTCCATCCTCACTGACCTGGTGTCGATGCAGCTGTTTCTCTCAGATCTCAGTCCTCTCCAGGTGAACTCAGCCCAGTGGGCACCCCGGGAGTGGGGTGCCCCCGAGTTCCCCAGCTGGCTCCGCCGCCGCCATTCTCCGTGGGCAGCGCCGGCCCGACGCAGGCAGCTGCCCGGCCGGGAGCCAGGGAGCGGGGGCAGTGCCCTCCTCCCTTCTCTGCTCGATCCTGGGCAAAGCACCTTTTCCGGTCCCTTTGTCCCGACTTAAATAGGGCAATTCGCAGAGGCGCCCTATTGGCTCAATCCCGAGGGGGATGGCAGTCTGATCTGGTGGCCGGAACCAAACCTAACCCGGTTCCAAAACCGGGGAGGTCGCAGGGAGCAAAACCCCTCTCCTGCCACCAGCACCACCCCCCCCTCCACATCAAACCATGACAGGAGATAATCAGGGGGGCAAAAGCCCAACTGGAACTTAGACTAGCCTGCTCCGTAAGGGACAACAAAAAGTCTTTCTATAA
Source organism: Tauraco erythrolophus (assembly GCF_009769465.1). Classification (NCBI taxonomy): domain Eukaryota; kingdom Metazoa; phylum Chordata; class Aves; order Musophagiformes; family Musophagidae; genus Tauraco; species Tauraco erythrolophus. The sequence continues at coordinate 26,965,046 of NC_141497.1, read as the reverse complement.
ATATATTAATAACAAAAGGAGGGCTAAAGATCACCTCCAGCCCCTACTGGACTCAGGGGGTACGTTAGTCACTAGGGATGAGGACAAGGCTGAGGTCCTTAATCCCTTCTTTGCCTCAGTCTTTAATAATAAGGTTAGTAGTTCCCAGGTGAGCTGGCCTTCGGTGTCTGAGTGCGGGGAGGGAGAGCAAATCGAAGCTCCTGTGATCCAAGAGGAACGGGTCAAGGATCTGCTCCTTCGGCTGGATGCCCACAAGTCTATGGGGCCTGATGGTATCCACCCGAGAGTCCTGAGAGAGCTGGCGGATGTCATTGCCAAACCCCTGTCCATTATCTTTGGGCAGTCTTGGCTCACTGGGGAAGTTCCGCTGGACTGGAGGCTGGCGGATGTTACCCCCATTTACAAAAAAGGGCGGAAGGAGGATCCGGGGAACTACAGGCCTGTCAGTTTGACCTTGGTGACGGGCAAAGTCATGGAACAGGTTATCTTGAGTGCTATTAATGAGCACATACAGGTTAACTGGGTGATCAGGCCCAGTCAACATGGGTTTATGAAAGGCAGGTCTTGCCAATCAAACCTGATCACCTTCTATGACAGGGTGACCCGCCTGGTTGACGAGGGAAGGGCTGTGGATGTAGTTTTCCTTGACCTCAGTAAAGCCTTTGATACAGTTTCTCATAGTGTTCTGGTTGAGAAACTGATAACTGCTGGCCTGGATAGGCACACCCTCCTTTGGGTTAAAAACTGGCTGGATGGCCGGGCCCAAAGAGTGGTGGTAAATGGGGCTAAATCCAGCTGGAGGCCGGTCACCAGTGGGGTTCCCCAGGGCTCAGTGCTGGGTCCAGTTCTGTTTAACATCTTTATCAATGACCTGGATGAGGGGATTGAATGTACCCTCAGTAAATTTGCGGATGACACCAAGCTGGGAGGCTGTGTCGATCTGCTCGAGGGTAGGGAGGCCCTTCAGAGGGATTTGAACAGACTGGATCGTTGGGCTGAGGCCAATGGCATGAGCTTTAATAAGGCCAAGTGCAGAGTCCTTCACTTGGGGTATAAAAACCCCAAGCATCACTATAGGCTCGGGGAAGAGTGGCTGGAGAGCTGCCTGGCGGAGAAGGACCTGGGGGTGTTGGTTGACTACCGGCTTGATATGAGCCAGCAGCGTGCCCAGGTGGCCAAAAAGGCCAATGGGATACTGGCGTGTATCAAGAATAGTGTGACCAGCAGGAATAGGGAAGTGATCCTGCCCCTGTACTCGGCACTGGTGAGGCCGCACCTGGAATATTGTGTCCAGTTTTGGGCCCCTCACTTTAAGAGAGATATTGAGCTCCTGGAGCGAGTCCAAAGAAGGGCGACTAAATTGGTCAAGGGGCTGGAAAATAAAACTTATGAGGAGCGGCTAAGGGAGTTGGGGCTGTTTAGCCTGGAGAAGAGGAGGCTGAGGGGAGACCTGATTACAGCCTACAAATACTTGAGAAAAGATGGTGGGGAGGTAGGGGAAGGGCTCTTTACATTAGTGTTGGGTGATAGGACAAGAGGAAATGGGTATAAGCTTAGTCAGGGGAGAATCAGGTTGGATGTTAGGAAGTATTTCTTCTCTGAAAGGGTTGTCAGCCACTGGAATAGGCTGCCCAGGGTGGTGGTTGAGTCTCCATCCCTGGATGTGTTTAAGACTAGGGTGAATGATCTACTTAGGGATATGGTTTAATGGGGATTAGGGATGGTTGGACTCTGTTAAGGAAATTCCTGGCTGCTACATGGGAAGCACCTGTGCCTTGTCGAGACAGGTGCTGTGAATCACGTTGGTCAGCTGGAGACCACGTGACCTATGGGAGGTTTAAAGGCGGGGCACTCCCAAGAGGGAGTGGGGCAGTTCCCTCCTGGAGACTGGAGTGGTAGGAGTTCCTGGAGAGTGTGAGTCAGAGCTCTCTGCTGGAGTGAGATAATAGTGAGTTTGGGTCAGCCTTCTGATCGTGAGATACATCGTGGTCGCAACAGCTGTTTGGTTGCGACCCACTGTGAGAAGATACAGGCAGTCCGTGACAGGACTCAATGATCTCTAAGGTCTTTTCCAACCTAGAAATCTATGAATCTCCTCCTTTCCTAAATCTCCCAAATCCACCCCAGTTTTCTCCTCCATTGATTGTTTCAAACTTCTGTTTCAGCCCTTTCAGTCACGATTTGACAGTTTTCCAAAGTTAATGTTTCTATACAGTCTAAGCTTCTTAGGGCCTGCTTAGGGACAGAAAGGAAGAAAAACCTTAACTGGTATCCCAAATTATCTCACCTAACAGCGCAAGTAACATGTATATTTTTAATATATCTTTTATTGCAAAAGCTGCCTAAACATTCACATCTAGTTAAAATTAAGCAAAAAGAGAGGCTACAGGGAAGTGTCATGGAAGATAACAGCAAATCTGTGTAATGTAACATGCAGAGGAAGAGACTAACTGAAACTCAGGCAAAGCATAGCACATGGGAGGACTCGCAGAGCTTTTGGCAACCCTGGGCAGCACTGCTTTCATATCTGCAGTGCTTACCTCACCAGCAACAGTACATTACTGTCGTGGGTTAGGCCGCTCCGGCAACTGAACCCCACACAGTCGCTCACTCACCCTCCCCCAGCCCCAGGGATGAGGGAGAGAATTAAAGGATAAACGGGAAACCTGTGGGCTGAGATAAGAACAATTTAATACAGATGATTTAATACACAGTGTAGATGCTCACCACACCCTTGTATGCAAAGCCCGTTTCGTCCCGAAGCTGCAATCCCGGACGAACGTGAGGCCCCGAAATAGAGAGGGGCAGAGAGAGAGAGATAGTACTCCGAGAGTGGGAGTACTGGGAGAGAGAGAAAAAGAAAGAAAAACAACAGAGCAAAAGCAGCGAAAGAGCCAAAGCGCAAAAGCCCTTCTTTCCGGCTGACCCTCACTTTTATACTGGGCATGATGCTGCATGATATGGAATACTAATTGGCCAGTTTGGCCCTCAATCTTAAGTTCCACCACGAATCACAAGGAGAATCGTGGCCCCCTTGTCCCGGCTATGCTCCCCCCTTATCCCGCCGTGCGTCTGCACTCCGGCCAGGACATGGCACACTGAAAAGTCCTTGGAGTTTCACTTCCAACCACAAACATCAGCTTGCTATCAACATTCTTCTCAGAGTGAGCCTCTGAGTAAGACCAAAACATGGAGCTCTTCTAGCTGCTAAAAAGAGCTAACTCTGTCCCAGCTAAAACCAGGACAATTACATACACATTTCTAACCTCTGCACATCTCCTTGCCTAAAGCATAAGATTCAGTCCACCACTAAAGAAGGTTAAGTTCTACTTTAAAAACAAAACAAAACAAAACTTCTCCCTTTGCTGCATTTGGTTCCTTTCCGCTAGCATTTGCTAGGTTTTATTTCCCCGACCTGTATTTTGTCTGAATAAACCCTTCCATTTGTGCTTCCTGAGCATCATTCTCCCAGGTGCTCCAGCTGTGTGTGCTGCAGGGACGGTCTGGATTCCTCACTGAGGCACTGCCAGCAGGAGATGTGCAGGCAGGGATCACAGCCATACCCTCCCCTCCATACACAAGTGTTCCTCCATTTCCCCTCAACCAAACATTGTGCAGGCACACATCCTGCCCTTGGGACTGTGCCCAAATTCTGCTGGTGGCTGGGCTGAAGCAGACTCACTGAGCATGACGTTCCCACACCTCATTTCATTGGACAAGCATTTCTGTGTAAGTTTTCTTTGTGCAAGGTCCTCAATACACGTCTCCATTATTTTTTCTGCATTTAATAACCTCTAGTGACTTAATTTGGTGCAAGAACACTCTGTCATAGAACTCTCTCAATTAGCTATCTGATCTGTTAGCAAAGTAGCAACAGAAGCCGCTTTCTCCCTGTAGCAGTGCCACTTCTGCCACTTCTACAAACAACATGCTGGGACACAAGGATACAAAAACTTTTCAGCACTGTGGGAAGTGGAAGACTCTTCAAGCTTACATTGGTATAATCTTCTGCTACTGTTTTGAGGCTTGGCCCAGCTGTCAATTCAGAATCAAGAGAAAACTGATATATGAAAAAATGTAAGTTTAGAGAAACATACATTACAAAATGCTATAATAATCTTCTGCATGTTAACAGATTTTATAAATTTTGAAGAAAAGCACTATTCACAGCCTGTGACGCTGTATTAGTCACAGAGCCATCATATAAGTCCTATTACCTGTTCCTGTGCTCTATTACTTTTGACAGAGAATTAAACAAGCTTAATCTTTGCCATAACGAATGAAAGGAGATCAAAGCAGGCTGATGAATGAATAGAAAATACTTAATCCTCTCACAAACACAGTAAGCCAGCATTCCGTAACAAAAGAATCACAATAAATCTTCCATCTCTGTGCCAGACTTTATCCACTCCCTGGTCAAGAAAATCAGGATTGAATAAAAAAACACTAACAAAAATAAAAGTTATGTTCATCTTCCAAATATTCTCAGCTTAAATAGAAAATTTATACTATGTTTAAACTGGCAATGTATTCATACAATATATTCCTCAAAATTCTTTGTGTGTTACCAAAATTTTACATGTTATTGAACTGCCAGAAAGCACATATACATCTTTATAATTGCCTCTTGATCTCCACAAAAAGTATTCCATTATATTTTTCTAGTACACAGCAGAATACAGCAGTTGCGAAATTCAGGAATGCCAGCGACAAATTAGGCTGGTATAAACCTTGTCTAGCATATAAAGCAATACCAAGGTGCAAATACTAAAGCATAAGAGCTAAATCAATCTGCAGAGAGTGGTTGAAGAGAGTCTCCCTGATTTGGGGTGCATTTTCTGGAGTTGGTATAAAAATCTGAAATGTAAACATGTTCATGTAAACATGAACGTGCATTATGACAAACTGAAAAAGGAACAAGTGATTCAAGAAAGACTATCTTCATACACATCTCAAAAGAAGAAATTAGAGTCATAATGCTGATACACCAATTCTCCACTCAGTGTTTCTTTCATTTTTATTGCTTATCCTCACATGATTAGAATTCACAACTGTCCTGGATTTGTCTGGGATAGAGTTAACCTTTCACAGGAAAAGTGGGAGGGAGCAGAGCTCTGGAGACTGACAGGAATTAGTCATAGGGCTATTGGATACCATATGGCGTCATGCCCTGAGTATAAATTGAGGGAGCTCGAGAAAAGAGGGGCTGTTTCTTATCTTTGCTGATTGTATTGATTAATTTTGAATCTAAATGTTAGACCCAGTGGGACAGGTTGCTTTTGCTGCCAATGGCATGTCACATAAGCAGGTTTAATTAAGGTAAAATTGTGCCAACAGTTCCCTTGTTCACTGATACAAGACTTGGTGACTTCAACATTTACTGTACTGGGGTCTAATGTGCTGCTACAAATTATAGTGGAGTCATGCTTAGCACAGTTTCATTCTTTGGTGGAACAGGATCCAATTGTGATGTTTGGATTGAATTTTTGCCATTCCGTTTCCAATAGGTTACTAGAAATCGTAATTTGGGAAGCTTTTTCATATGTTGACCCACTGATATTTCTACGTCCTACTTGGGTATTTTCCCCAATTGTTCCTGTTAGGACATAAATCCATTTATTTCTGTCCCATTTCCACTCTTGTGAGTGGTATACTTTGGTGTCATGCATCACTACAGTGGCTAAATTCAAAGGGTTGCTGCTGGGGTATCGCCCCATGCTGCTTGTATAACGGACAAAAGCTTGAGACCATGGCCATTCTGGGTTCTTCTGGTTATAAATCGAGGGTAAAATGTAGAATAATATCACAATCACAACCTGTCGATTAGCCACTTTTTTTTTTTAAGAATTTAGGTTACCAGATTACCATGACCAGTAAGAATAGTGTTACAGCTAAAATTAATATTAATAGGAGGTATATCCACTTGTCCACATGCAGTTTATCAAAAATTCCTGAAAGGGAGAAAAGAAAAAAAAAAAAAAAAGAACCACACTCAGTAGTGAATACAACTGGCAAATGTTAGTTAAAATGAGAGTATTATCCACCATCTGCAATGTTTGGTACGGCTGCCATAAAAGGTGCAGTGTTGGCATTCAATTGCCTGTAATCGATGGTGAGCTTCCATTGCCCATTTGGCTTTTTAACCGGCCAGACAGGAGAATTATAGGGGGAGTGAGTGCGAGTGATAATATCTCGCTCCTCTAGGTCTTTCACCACTCCGTCAATCCCTGTCTGCACTGCAGCTGGCAGAGGATTTTATTTTGTATTTGTGATCTGGGGTGGGGGCAAAGGAATAGACACTTCTAACAAGTTCAGGTTTACAAAGTCAGAGTGAACCCACAGCCGATCTTTATCGCCCCACCCTGCAAAACTCCTTAAGGAACCATCAGGCAATTTCCATGACGGTCCATACAGCAAATCAAAGGTTAATGTGTCAGTATAGGCAGCACCGACTGGCACTCCAGCACAGGTTAGTTTTTCCTCTCCTGGAAGTCACAGAGCTGGGGTATGTTTAGGGTAGGTGGTCCATGAGTCGGTGGTCGCAATCTCCCCCGGCCGGAATTACCTTTTCACCAAGTCACTGCTGCGCATGTTCACAGCTCAGAGAAACATGAGAACAAAGTTTATACATTTTCTGGGATGTTCCCTCCAAGGGCAGACAGTTCTGGATAAAGAGTCTCCCTTCATAATCACTTCTGGCAGCTTCAAGGATGCTCATCTTGTTCTGTTCTTTAGGTTATGTGTAAATCACCTACTGCCTACTAAACCCTTCATGAAATTCTTGCACAAAAACTTTAACCCCTTCATTGTTGGGTAACAGAGGTGTACTGGTCCCAGTGACTGATATGTTTTTAATTCTTCAGTTAGGGTTTTGACCACCTCTTTATGTTCTAATTTCCACTCCCAGGGTTTGCCTTTACATAACAGTGAGTATAATGGACAGGAAATGATAGAAAATCCAGGTACATGCTTCCTCCAATATCCTAAAGTTCCCATTAATTGTTATAACTCCTTCCTTGATTGGGGCATTTGTAGCTCTGATTTTTCTTAAGGCATCTGGAGGAATCACTGCACTGCCTGCTATCCACCAAGTACCTAAAAATTTTACTTCGTTACTTGTTCCCTGACATTTTCCAGGTGGAATCTCAACTTCTGCTTTATTTATTGCTTGCCACACTCCTGCTGCCACTTCTCCCACATTCTCAGGGGAAGTTCCTCCAATCAGAATCTCTTCTATGTGATAAATGAGTGAGTCCCAAACAGAACTCTAATTAAAGTTTACAATTTATTAGGCGAATAAAAACAAGCAAACAGCGCTGGGTGCGCCGGGAGTCTCCGCTCCACCAAGACGCACACCATATAGTTCTTATTTCTGGTTATATTCCTTTTACTAATACATATTCTTAATTATTTCCGAGAAAAGGTGGTCTTATTACAATGAGCTCAGAGAAGTCATCTCCATAGTCTCCACCCCTAACCCCCCCAGTTGTGCGTGCGCAGTGTCTCCTGGTGGTCGTGAGTAGGGGTCTCAGGGATGAAGGGTGTATGTCTTCCTCGTGATGACTTTTTCACCTCCCCAGAAAACTAGCGAAGTCATCATGACTCTGCTCTGCAAAGTCATCAGGACCGTCCTTGTTCTCCATCTTGCCTCCTGCTTATCTTACACAAGGGTTATGCAACTTACAGATACATGACTTAAGCAAGCTAACTTAAAAGTGGTTAAGCGAGATTAGAGATTAAGCGCATACAGGCCCCTAGGCCCCTCTTGTCTAACACCTTGCAACTGGCAGTAAAGCAAAAGAAGAAGAGAAAAAAAAAAACAAAACGTTAGGTGGCTTTTGCAAGAAGCGAGAACTATATCCATACCATTCTGCTTTCTGTAGGACTACGGTTATACAAGAACGAACAGAATGGTTAAAGGTTACATATACAGAGAAGGTCATATTTCACTGTGCGGCCCTAACATTGTTTTATATTGCCATGTATCAGGTGAACTCATTAATCACAATTGGGGCTCCTGGTTAGTAGCATCATGAGGCATTTTGCAGGGTTATGTTTTTGCATTTCACAGAGATCTTAAACTAAGACAATCACTTATCTTGAATAAGCACACCCTACTCCTCGCCACTTATTTGCACATCCATCCATTGTCCCATATTGACACGAATCAAATGAACATATTTCACACTACTGTAGCAGGGAGTGAGACATCATGGGGTCCTGGATTGTGCATGGCTTGTATGCAAGTGACTTTTGTGATGGCTGTAGAGAGCTCACTTAGAGATTTAATGGGGATTATGGAGGGTTCACCTCTCTCCATGCTGTCTATTCCTCCAGCCCAATAAGCTACTTGACTGGTGATAGAATGAGGTATATTTGTCGAGTTGGGTCCTAAATTTAAGAAAATTCCCATGTTACCAGCCAGGAAGAAAACTCATCTACACAAGGTAGATAAACAGACACTCCTTTATTTCAGCACTGGGGACATGGGGGATAGCTCTGTCCAAGTGTGTCCACCTTAGTATCAGAATCCATAGGTTTTTATAGACTTTTTTGTTGAATCATCGTTACATAACTTCTTTTACATAAAATTGCATATTATTCTCGCTCTTAAATTTGACCTTTAAAATGATTGGTTTTGCTAGTTACATCACCTTATCAATATTCCTACCCTATAACAGTCATTGGTTAATTCTACTTATTTTTACTGATTATAATCCTTAATATTCGAATCAAGATGGGAAGGGGTAACAAAGGGGGGTTTCAACCAGCAGAACTGGTGTCCGTGACCACTTTATTTGTTTCTTAATCCAATAAAAGAACTCCCAGTGGTTGGCTGGTGAGAACTCCATGGTTCTCTGGCTTAAAACAATACACGAATCCAGCAGCTGGCTGGCGAGGTCTTTATGGTCCTTGGTTTAAAACATCCAGTAATTTTCTAGTGAGGTCTCTATAGTTACTTATTAAATTTAACAATCCTAACTTACACATTTTGCTTTTCAGCTTTTCTATTAAACTTTTCTACTTGATTATTTTGACAAAGTTTTGTAACACCCAGACCCAAATAGCTGTTTGCTTCGTCCTCACTCAATCTCATTCAGTCACCACCATTTAGGCATATGTGATAGTTTGATGTGGGGGGGTGTTCTGGTGGCAGGAGAGGGGATTTGCTCCCTGTGCCACCAGATCTGAGTCCCATCCCCCTCGGGGGGTTGAGCCAAATCGGCGCCTCTGCGAATTGCCCTATTAAGTTGAGACAAAGGGACGGGAAAAGGTCTTTTGCCCAGGATCGAGGAGAGGGGAGGAGGGCACTGCCCTCGCTCCCTGGCCACCGGCCAGACGGCTGCCGGCCCGGGGAACTCGGGAAGCACCCCACTCCCGGGGTGCTCACTGGGCCGAGTTCACCCAGAGAGGACTAAGATCTAAGAGAAACGGCCACACCGACACCAGGTCAGTCAAGATGGAGCGGGAGGAGGTGTGCCGGAGCTGAGGTTTCCCTTGCAATCGGTGGTGAGCTGGCAGGTGGCCCCCCCTGCAACCAAGATAGACTTGGTGGAGCAGAGACCCACTCGTAGCCCATGGAGAAGCCCACGTCGGAGAAGAGATGCCTGAGCCTAGGAGAGGTCGTGGAGCAGGGGATGCACGACCAGGTACTGTTAATAATGGGGCATGGGATGCAAGACGAAGTCGTGGAGGCGTCTGCAGTCCGTGGGACCACCCACGCCGACGTGAGTGGCAACAGCTCCCTAAGAGGCCGAGACTGGTAAAGCTCAAACTGGTGCAATCCATGGGGAAGGATTGCAATCCTGCGAGCAGGACTTACACTGGAAAAGTTTGGGGATTTTTTCCTCGTGAGTAGGGGATCCACTGAATCAAGGGAAGAAATGGTGTAAGGACTTCTCCTCCTTTGAGAAAGGAGCGGCAGTTAACATCATGGATGAACTGACCTGTACTCCCCCATTCCCTGTCCCCCTGCGCCGCTGGGGGGGAGGTAGAGCCAGGAACAGAAGGAAAGGGGAGTGGGGAGGTTGTTGTGTTTAAGATCTGGCCTTGTTTTCTCTTTCTCCTCTCAAGTAACCGGTTTCGTTCCCTTTTGTCTCTTGTTAAGTAACTGTTAATAAATTGTTTTGTTTTAAGAAGAAAGCCTGAGTCATGTTTTGCCCGGGACCATGGTTGGCGAGTGCTCCCTCTCGGTTCTTGTCTCGACCCTCAGTCCAAAAACCACTACAGCATACTCGCCACAAGTATTCAGTTTCACCTGGTTTCCTGCTATATCTCTGTCGTGGTTTAGGCCAATCTGGCAACTGAACTCCACACAGCCACTCTCTCACTCCTTCTCCAGTAAAGTGGAGAGGAGAAAAAATAAAATGTAATAAAGGGACTGAGGATCGAGACAAGAACAGAGGGAGCACCCACCAACCATGGTCCCGAGCAAAACAGACTCGGCTTGGGAATAAAACAATTCATTTTATTAACAGTTACTTTGAAAAGATAGACACAAAGAAAACCAGTTAATCAAGAGGATAAAAAAAAACAAGGCCAGATCTTAAAAACAACACCCTCCCCCCGCTTTTCCTTTTCTTCCCGGCTCTACCTTCCTTCCCCAGCGGCGCAGGGGGACAGGGAATGGGGGAGTGCAGATCAGTTCATCCATGTTGTTACTGCCGCTCCTTTCTTAAAGGAGAAGGAGTCCTTACACCCTTTTGTTCCCTTGCTCCAGTGGATCCCCTACTCATGAGGAAAATCCACAAACTTCTCCAGTGTGAGTCCTACCCACAGGATGCAATCCTTCCCCATCGGATTGCTCCAGTGCGGGCTTTACCACAGTCTCGGATTCTTAGGGAGTTGTTGTCACTTGCTCTGGCGTGGGTCGTCACACAGACTCTAGATGCGCCTCTACCTTGTCGTGCGTCCCATGCTTCACGACCATCCTCAGGCCCAGGCATCTCTTCTCCAACATGGGCTTCTCCACGGGCCGCGAGTGGATCTCTGCTTCACCGAGACCGTCCTGGCTGCAGGGGGGGCGCTTGACGTCTCGCCACCGGTTGCAGGGGAAACTCAGCTCCGGCACACCTTGTCCCGTTCCATCTTCACTGACCTGGTGTCTGTGTAGCCGTTTCTCTCAGATCTCAGTCCTCTCTGGGTGAACTCGGCCCGGTGGGCACCCTGGGAGCGGGGCTCTCCCCGAGTTCCCCAAGCGGCTCTGTCGCGGCCATCCTCAGCGGGTGGCACCGGCCTGGCACGGGCCGCCGCCCGGCCGGGAGCCGGGACAGCACCCTCCTCCCCTCTCCTCGCTCCTGGGCAAAGGCACACCTTTTCCGGTTCCTTTGTCCCAGCTTAAATAGGGCAATTCGCAGAGGCACTGATTGGCTCAAATCCCGAGGGGGATGGGAGTCCAATCTGGTGGCCAGAACCAGGAGGTCACAGGGAGCAAATCCCCTCTCCTGCCACCAGAACCCCCCTCCCCCCCCCATCAAACCATCACAATCTCTCTTGCAAATTTGTCAATTGAAAGAGATCCCAGGGGATGGTTCATGTAGTATGCTGTGGATGACCACTCCAAGGTCCCACAGTTCCTTCTGTTTTAACAATGGATGTGGCTTCATATTCAGGAGGATTTGTGGGGATCAGAATCACCCCAGATGTCTCCATCCCAATCTTAAAGAGATACTATTAGTTTCCTAATCTGTAGGAAGTCAGGGGCGCGGGGACCCTGCAGAAGCATCATCTTGACCTTTTCTCCCAACTTTTGTCTTTTCTCCTTTTCTTCCTGTAACTGTTTCTGCAGCTGTTCAGTTTTTAAAGACAGTAACAGCTCAGTTGCTTTTCTACCTTCTATTTCTTTCTCTAGGTCCTTCTCCTTTCTATTTCTATTCTCCCTTTCTTGATATACAGCTTTTAAACAGGTACCTAGCATCTTGCAGATAACTCCTTTCCCCTTTCCATCCTTTGTGTGGCCCCTAGTTATTTTAGGTGCTCTTCAATGGCTTCCTAATTATGCCAAATGTCAGGAGCCCACTTTTCTGAGAAGTTGGGACTTGGGTTCACTCCATGCCTCCGTAAATAATCGGTGATACTACTTGCCATCCTGCCAACTACGTCAATTTGTCACAGATGGAGTGATGCACTTAACTTGTAAGAGAGAAGCAGCAATATATTTTATTGATACAAGACAATGAGGTAAATATAAATCACAACTTGATGATTTTCAAGTTACAATAAGTTTTCATCAAACCACAGAGAAGAACTCTGGTGGTGATTGGTGACTGTCTTGGTCACAGTGACCACGAAGCAGTTGAGTTTCAAATCATTGGAGATGATAGGAAAAAACCTGCCAGAGAAACTTTGTCCCTGGATATGGGGAGAGCAGACTTCAGGCTGCTGAAGGAGCTAGTTGACTCAGTGGATGAAGGAAAGGCTGTGAATGTTGTTTACCTAGACTTTAATAAAGCCTTTGACACCATTTCCCACAGCATTCTCCTGGTGAAACTGGCTGCTCATGGCTTGGACAGGCGTACTCTTCACTGGGTAAAAAACTGGCTGGATGGCCAGGCCCAAAGAGTTGTGGCAAATGGAGTTAAATCCAGTTGATGGTTGGTCACAAGTGGTGTTCCCCAGGGCTCAGTATTGGGGCCAGTTCTGTTTAATATCTTTATCAATGATCTGGATGAGAGGATCGAGCGCACCCTCAGTAAGTCTGCAGATGACATCAAGTTGGGTGGGAGTGTTGATCTGCTTGAGGGTAGAAAGGCTCTACAGAGGGCTCTGGACAGGCTGGATCGATGGGCTGAGGCCAACTGTATGAGGTTCAACAAGGCCAAGTGCTGGGTCCTGCACTTGGGTCACCACAACCCTATGCAACGCTCCAGGCTTGGGGAAGAGTGGCTGGAAAGTTGCCTGGCAGAAAAGGACCTGAGCGTGTTGGTGGACGGCTGGCTGAATATGAGCCAGCAGTGTGCCCAGGTGGCCAAGAAGGCCAGTAGCATCCTGGATTGCATCAGAAGTAGTGTGGCCAGCAGGACTAGGGAAGTGATCGTCCCCCTGTATTCAGCACTGGTGAGGCCACGCCTCAAATACTGTGTTTGGTTTTGGGCCCCTCACTACAAGAAAGACATTGAGGTGCTGGAGCGTGTCCAAAGAAGGGCTAAGAAGCTGATGAAGGGTCTAGAGCACAAGTCTTATGAGGAGCAGGTGAGGGAACCGGGATTGTTTAGCCTGGAGAAAAGGAGGCTGAGGGGAGACTTTACCACTCTCTACAACTACCTGACAGGAGGTTGTAGCGAGATGGATGTCCATCTCTTATCCTAAGTAGCAAGTGATAGGACGAGAGGAAATGGCCTCAAGTTGCACCAGGGGATGTTTAGATTGAATATGAAGAAAAAATTCTTCACTGAAAGGGTTGTCAAGCATTGGACCAGGCTGCCCAGAGAAGTGGTTGAGTCACCGTCCCTGGAGGTATTTAGAAGATGTGTATATGTGGTGCTTGGGGACATGGTTTAGTGGTGGACTTGACAGTGTTAGGTTTACGGTTGACTCAATGATCTTAAGGGTCTTTTCAAACCTAAATGATTCTGATTTTATGATTCTATGTTTCTAGTTAGTAAGGTCCCAGGAATCTGCTTTTGAAGGTATTGGGGTCCATGAACATTGGTCACTTTTTAAGAGTCATCTCTTAAGAGTCCAGGAGCAGGCAATTCCAAAGCGTTGGAAATCAAACAAGCGGGACATAAGGCTGGCTTGGCTGAGCAGGGATCTTCTAGAACTTAGGCGGAAAAGGAAAGTGTATGGACATTGGAAGCAAGGACAGGTGACACAGGAGGACTACAGAGATGCTGTTCGCCGCTGTAGAAAGAAAATTTGTGTGGCCAAAGCTCGATTAGAGTTTGAACTGGCCAGCACTGTGAAGGACAACAAAAAGGGCTTTTAAAAATATGTTAACAGCAAAAGGAGGATCAGAGATAACATTGGTCCATTGCTTGATGAGGTCAGTCACCTCACAAATAGGGATGTAGACAAAGCAAAGACATTTAATGCCTTCTTTACCTCTGTCTTCAACACCGACGATGGGTCCTGGGACCCCTAGAGCCCTGTGTTGGAAGACCATGATTGGGGAGATGATAAACTCCCAGCTGACCCTGAACTTGTTCAAGACTTGCTGCTCCAGCTGGATGCACATAAGTCTATGGGGCCTGATGGGATTCATCCCAGGGGACTGAAAGAGCTGGCTGATGTCATCATGGGACCTCTCTCCATTATTTTTCAATGGTCCTGGGAGTCTGGAGAGGTCCCAGTTGACTGGAAGCTGGCAAATATTGTCCTGATTTTCAAGAAGGGTAAGAAGACCCTGGTAATTACAGGCCTGTCAGTCTCACTTCAGTGCTTGGTAAAATTATGGAGATTGTTCTGAGAGTTATTGAAAAACACATGAGAGACAACACAGTCATTGGTCATAGCCAGCATGGGTTCATAAGGGGAAAGTCCAGCTTAAATAAGTATTTCCTTTTATGACAAAGTCACCCATCTAGTTGACCAAGGGAAGCCAGTAGATGTGTTTTTTTATTTTAGCAGAGCTTTTGATACTGTCTCTCACAGTATCCTTCTGGACAATATGTCCAGCACACAGCTAGACAAGTCCATAATACGATGGGTGAGCAATTGGCTGACAGGTCAGGCTCAAAGAGTTATGGTAAATGAGGTTACATCAGGCTGGCGACCAGTCACCAGTGGGGTTCCCCAGGGCTCAATTTTAGGGCCAGTGCTCTTTAATGTTTTTATAAATGATCTGGATGCAGCAATCAAATGTACATTAAGTAACTTTGCCGACAATACTAAACTAAGAGGAGCTGTGGACTTCCTCGAGGGTACAGAGGCCTTATAGAGAGATCTGGATAGACTAGAGAGCTGGGCAATCACCAATCATATGAAATTTAAGAAGAGCAAGTGCCAAATTCTGCATCTGGATGGAGTAATCCTGGTTATAGATACAAACTGGGGGATGAGAGGTTGGAGAGCAGCCCCGCAGAAAGAGATCTGGGCAGTTGGATTGATGGCAAGTTGAATATGAGTCAGCAGTGTGCCCTGGCAGCCCAAAGGACCAACCATGTCCCAGGGCGCATCAAGCGCAGCATAACTAGCTGGTTGAGTGTGCTTGGTTTATCATAGAACGGTTAGGGTTGGAAGGGACCTTAAAGATCATCTAGTTCTAACTCCCCTGCCATGGGCAGGGAAACCCTCCACTACACCAGGTTGCCCAAAGCCTCATCCAACCTGGCCTTGAACACTGCCAGGGATGGGGCATCCACAACTTCTCTGGGCAACCTGTTCCACTGCCTCACCACCCTCAGAGTGAAAAATTTCTTTCTTATATCTAACCTAAATCTGCCCTCTTTCAGTTTAAATCCATTGCCCCTTGTCCTATCACTACACACCCTTGTAAAAAGTCCCTCTCCAGCTTTCCTGTAGGCCCCCTTTAGGTACTGGAAAGCTGCTATAAGATCACCCCGGAGCCTTCTCTTCTCCAGGCTGAACAGCCCCAACTCTCTCAGCCTATTTTCATAGCAGAGGTGCTCCAGCCCTCTGATCATCTTCGTGGCCCTCCTCTGGACTCGTTCCAGTAGCTCTATGTCCTTCTTGTATTCCGATGTATTCCCTGCGGGGCTGTTCATCACCGCGGGCAGAGGGGGCCGGGCTCTCATTGTGCTGTCCTGTCTCATATCGCTTTATGACACGATCGCGGCGCTGGCCACGCAGCTGGGCTGGTCCGTGTACGTGGCGTTGGCATCGTGCCCGTGTCTCGGGCGCCACCTCTCGCAATTTGCCGGTAACCGCGCCCAGTCCCTGGGGAAGGCAGGAGAGGGTCCCTTTCCCCTCCCCCCGTTCTGCACCCCGCCCTTCTCATTCCGGCTGATTACAACGGCCTTTGAGGATTTTGAATACTCTGGGAGTGTCCTAGCCAGCGTGGTCTCAATGCTCTGTGTCCTGAAGGTGTTTCGGGTTTTGATTGGAGTTAAACGAGTATTTAACGATATCCCAGAGAGATCCGCCCTGAGGCCACATAGTTATGAGTGGCAGGGCGTGTGGGAGAGCAGGGGCAAAGGCCTAAGACAGTTGGTACCTCCAGTGTTTCGGAACTTCACCTCTGAACAAGTGCAGAATCCTGAAAAACTGATAGAATGTTTGGAAAAACTATGCTGTCACCCTGGCGATCCCTGGGAGACCCAGATCAGTGCAATGTGCTGAGGCTGGGCCCACGCCTACCGAGCTGCCTTGTCTAACACTCTTCAGCACTCTCAAAGGGGAGAGGAGGTCCCTGGATCTGATGACAAAATGACAGACACTGCAGCTGAACCAGAGAACCCCCCTGTTCTGGTATCAGTTGCCCCTGTACAGAAGAAAAAATGCATAAAAAACAGTTCACTTAGTAAGGGATGAAGATGAACCAGGGCCATCACAAGAACAGGAAGAGGCAGAGCCCACACATGAGACTGATTTTCTGATCTCTATCCCAAGGTGAGCTGTGAAATATGTGAAAGGATTTCAGCCGCCTTCAAAACGTAAACATTGTCACCTGGCTGCTCCGATGCTGGGATAATGGAGCTGATGGCCTGGAACTAGATGGTAGGAAAGCCAGGCAGCTGAGATCCTTGTCCAGGGAAAAGGACATCGACAATGCAATTGGAAAAAAAAAAAAAAAAATCCTCAGCCTCTGGAGGCGACTTCTGTCAAGCGTAAAGGAAAGGTACCCCTTCAAGGATGATATGACATGTCACCCAGGCAAGTGGAGCACCATGGAAAGAGGTATCCAGTACCCGAGGGAGTTAGCTGTGCTGGAGGTGATTTACAACCATCTGAATAATGAGCAGTTGTCGCAGCTGGAAGGCTTCAGGTGGCTCTAAGTAGACCAATGCTCTAATGCGAAGGCTTCAGGCTTACTCTAAGGAAGGCCCACACTCCTCCAAGGCTCAGGAGGAAATGCCTCACCCTTAGGAGTAAACGCCCTGCCTTAAATAGTCAGGAGTCACATGATTTGCTAGATGGGTCAAGGCTATTGGTCACTTGACCATCCATCTCCCAGAGTGATTGGCTGAATGCTACAGCACCTGTTTCAAGGTAACTTTCCCAGTGTAACGAGCTACAGGTGTTTCTTAGTTAGCCTGCATAGGGAAAGAACCTTCACAGGATGCTGCAGCAGCCAAAAGGTTTCTCCACAATTCCCCCTTTTTGTTTTAAGATTAGTTTAAATCAAGCAGGGAGATTTTTCAGCAATACCATGGGAGATACATCTAGCAAACCAGTCATACATTTAGTTATTAATTCTAACATTCTGACTCCGACAGAGACTTGAAATTTAGTCTCTACTCGTGGAAGGAACAGGTTGATGGCCGATGTCATTATTTCCATTAGAAGGGTCATTTGATGGATGATCTCCATTCTGGCCATCGTTCGGATGTTGCCTGTTCTGTTTCTGATGTTGCAGGTCAGGGCAGACGCATCTTGCGGGTAGCCATCGTATCCAGTATCTGTGGAAACGCAAGCATACCCACGACCCCAAGCAATAAGCTCACATGGGCCTTCCCACGTCTTAGTGAGTAGGTCCCGTATCCAGACTTTTGCTCGGGGCAGGTGCGTCTCGCCTGAAGACTGCAACGAAAGAAAGTGATTCAAAATAATGGGATTATTTGAATTTGATGGCACCGTAAGATGGTTAATTGTGTATAACGCTTTTTCTAGGCGACTCTGTGGGGTTTCTCCATGCATTCCCCCTTTTTGTTTTTCTAAAACACGCTTCAAGGTGCCATGAGCGCGTTCAACAATGGCTTGGCCAGTAGGAGAATGCGGAATACCCAAGGTATGATTTACACCCCATAGTTGTAAAAACTGCCGCGTCTTCTGTGAGACATAGGCCGGGCCATTATCGGTTTTTATAGAAGAAGGCACGCCCAAGACCGCAAAAGCGAGTTTCCAATGGGCAATGGCATCGCGACTTTTCTCCCCAGTATGAGCAGTTGCCCACATAGCTGAGGAGAAAGTGTCAATAGACACGTGCACATACTTAAACCTGCCAAATTCAGGAACATGCGTTACATCCGTCTGCCAAAGCTGCAGGGCCTTTAGGCCTCTGGGGTTTACCCCCGATGGCAGAGGTGCCGCAAGTCCGTGGCAGTCAGCGCAAGCGCTGACAATGTCCCGAGCCTCAGTGGGCGTTAAGTGGAACTGTTTCTGCAGGGTATGTGCGCTTTGATGGAAGAAATTATGCGATGCCTTGGCTTGTGCGATCTTATCGGGCTGAGGTGCTACCCATGCGGGGTTAGCTAGCATGTCAGCCCTGGCATTGCCTTCCGTTATAAAGCCTGGCAAATTAGTATGACTATGGGTATGCAGGATGTAATATGGGTGAACTCGATCTTGAATTGCACACCATAAGGTTTTTAACAGAGAAAACAGAGCCGCATTATTCACTTCTTTCAGAAGTGAACAATCTAAGCGTTGCGTTATATCAGCCACATAAGCAGAATCGGTGACCAAATTCAAAGGTACCTGCGAGAACCGTTGAAAGGCCATGGCAACAGCCCTCAGTTCAACCAACTGGGCTGAGCCTGACTCATGGCCTTCCAGCACCTGCCACTCAGATTCCTCCTTCCAGGTAACAATAGCTTTCCCAGTTTTCCCAGACCCATCAGTGAAGACGGTGGGTCCTTGTACTGGCACTCGGCTATTTTTTGGCCGCAAGGTAAAGCTTGTCGATCTTGCCAATTGCAGCAATTTATGGCTAGGCAGATGGTATGCAATTTGTCCTGAGAAATTTTCCAGCGCACTTTGGAGAGGAGCACTGTTAGTAAGGCTCCACTCAAAGTATTCCTGCTGTACTGGCAGAACAATTATTGCAGGATCTGCTGCCACCAATTGTAGACAGCGCTGACGGCATTTGATTATCAGACAAGCAATTAATTCAAATAACGTAGATGCTGTCTTTTTTGGTTGGTGCGGCAAAAAGACCCATTCCAGAATATGCAAGGGGTCAGACCACTGTTTGTTCCATTGGCCAATGATACCTGTTGGATGAGAATCTGGAGTGGTAATAAAAACGGTAATATCAACGGAGGGATCTATTCGGTAAACCTGACGAGCAGAAATGGCCTGTTGAACCTCCTCTAGTGCCCGTCGCGCTTCAGGAGTCAGTTTTCGAGGTGAATTCAACTCAGGGTCCCCCTTTAAAATATTGAAGAGCGGCGCAAGTTGCGCCGTGGTTAGCCCTAGATAGGGACGTAACCAATTGATGACGCCCAACAGTTTCTGAGCGTCATTCAAGGTCTTAATAGAACTCGAGAATTGCACCTCTTGGTGTTGTATAGTTTGGTCCAAAATTTTGACTCCTAAATATCTCCAAGGAGGATGCTGTTGAACTTTCTCCGGAGCCACTTGCAATCCATAAGAATGCAGAGCAGTGAGTAGCCGAGGCTGTATCTTCAGCAGCTCGTCCTGGGTGGATGCTGCTACCAGGATATCATCCATGTAATGGTAGCAGTATGCTTCAGGGAACTGCTTACGGATTCCGGACAAAGCTTGAGCAACGTACCATTGACAGATAGTCGGGCTGTTCTTCATGCCCTGAGGTAGGACCTTCCATTGATATCTCTTTGCAGGTTCAGCGTTGTTAACCGCAGGTACAGTAAAGGCAAATTTTGGTTTGTCATTAGGATGTAAGGGGATCGTGAAAAAACAGTCCTTCAAATCAATGATCAAGATTTCCCACCCTGCTGGAATCATGGTGGGTGAGGGCATACCAGGCTGCAATGCCCCCATGCTTTCCATTACTGCATTGATTTTTCGGAGATCTTGTAGCAATCTCCATTTTCCTGATTTCTTCTTAATTACCAAGACAGGCGTATTCCAGGGACTGGTAGAAGGTTCAAGGTGTCCCTGTTGTAATTGTTCCTTAACTAGTTGATGAAGGGCGACTAATTTTTCTTTTGGTAGGGGCCACTGGGGTTGCCAGATGGGTTTGTTTGCTAACCATCGCAAAGGCAACGTAGGATATTGTGCGCCCTTCAGTACAGTGGCCCCCATCAAAAATTTGTCCCGATACGTACTCCCCAGGCCGCCAAGACATCCCGCCCCCAGAGGTTAAGTGGAGCTGTAGTGACATAGGGCCGAATTGTAGCTGTTTGACCCTCTGCGTTCTTTACCACCACAGGTCGTTCGCTTCGATAACTCTGTGTGGTTCCTCCCAGTCCTGCAATGGCTGACCCCGCGGGGGCTAAAGGCCATGTAGGAGGCCATGCGGAGAAGGAGACGATTGTCACATCAGCCCCTGTGTCAATCAAACCTCGGAGCTGAATCCTGGACGGCTGGGCATCTGGCAATATTAAGGTGCAAGTCATCTGTGGCTTTTGGCTGGAGATATCCGCAGTCCAGTAAACTTGCGGAAGTCCTGTGGAACCAAAACCACCACCTTCACGACTCTGTCGTTTTGCCTTAGGGACACTTGATTTGAAGGGTACAAGTTGAGCGATCCGAGTCTTTTCCGGTATTGTGATGGGGGGGTGGGCGTGGAAATCATCGCACAAATTTGTCCTGTGAAGTCAGCGTCAATAACTCCTGGGTGAACAAAGATCCCTTGAATGGTGGTACTAGATCTGCCCACCAATAATGCACTCAGCCCATGTCCTAGAGGCCCAAACGCATCCAAGGGAACCTTATAGACCCGACAGGATTCTAAGACGACTGTTGTTGCGGTGCATACATCCACCCCGGCTGATCCCTGAATAATGAATATGAATAACCATCTGAATAATGAGCAGTTACCCACAGATCCAGACGAGGTCCTATGCAATCAATTTCTACGGTGTGCACCAGCATCGTTGGCAGTAATGTCCTGGAGAGAAGGTGAGGAACCAACAGTGCAGGACTTGGCTGGTCAACTCTGGCAATACAAAGGAAGTATCTCTTCCTCTGTACAGGCCTGCATTGCAGCTGTGGAGAAACTGTACCAGAAGTTCCAGCAATTCAAAGAGGACATGTCCTACTCTCCACCCGTATGGACTCATATCTCAGCTATTAGAAGTAAGCATTCCCCTGATCCAGAGAGAACAGAGAGTGCACATGCCGCGGGGTAACTTGTGGTTTTTCCTGTGTGACCACAGAGAGGACATGAGGAAGTGGGATGGAAAACCTACCTCGACCCTAAGGGCATGGGTACAGGAGTTGAAAGGAAAAACAATCACAGAAGGGGATTCTTCCAGGAAAAATGTCACTCCAGTTTCCAGTGGGCAGCTTCCCAGACAGTATAGAAGGGCTGACCACATTTCTGATCGTCTTGAAGAGACTTCTAGTTCATTTTTACAAAAGGTGAGCAATGAATACTGTGACCAGGACTAGAGGGACCCTGCCTCCAGCCAGGTGGAGGAGAGGGATAACAGGATTTATTGGACTGTGTGGATTTGATGGCCTGGCACGTCAGACCCACAGAAATAAAGGGCTCTAGTGGACCCTGGTGCACAATGCATCCTGATGCCATCTAGGTATAAAGGGGCAGAACCCATCTGTATTTGTGGAGTGACAGGGGGATCCCAACAGCTGACTGTTTTGGAAGCTGAAGTGAGTCTAACCGGGAATGACTGGCAAAAGCCCCCCATTGTGACTGGCCCAGAGGCCCCGTGCGTCCTGGGCATAGATTACCTCAGGAGGGGGAATTTCAAGGACCCAAAAGGGTACCGGTGGGCTTTTGGTATAGCTGCTGTGGAGACAGAGGAAATAAGACAGCTGTCTACTTTGCCCAGTCTGTCAGAGGACCCTTCTGTTGTGGGATTACTGAGGGTTGAAGAACAACAGGTGCCAATTGCTACTACGACAGTGCACTGGTGGCAATATCGCACCAACCGAGACTCTCTGATCCCCATCCAGGAGCTGATTGGTCAACTGGAGAGCCAAGGGATGATCAGCAAAACTCATTCCCCCTTCAACAGTCCCACATGGCCAGTGCACAAGTCTAATGGAGAGTGGAGGCTATCAATAGACTATCGTGGCCTGAATGAAGTCACACTGCTGCTGAGTGCTGCTGTGCCGGACATGCTGGAACTTCAATACGAACTGGAATCGAAGGCAGCCAAGTGGTACGCCACAACTGATATCACTAATGCGTTTTTCTCCATCCCTTTGGCAGAAGAGTGCAGGCCACAGTTTGCTTTCACTTGGAGGGGCGTCCAATATACCTGGAATCAACTGCCCCAGGGGTGGAAACGCAGCCCTACCATTTACCATGGACCGATCCAGACTGCACTGGAACAAGGTGAAGCTCCAGAACACCTGCAGTACATAGATGACATCATTATATGGGGCAGCACAGCAGAAGAAGTTTTTGAGAAAGGGAAGAAAATTGTTCAAATCCTTCTAGAGGCTGGTTTCACCATAAAATGAAGTAAGGTCAAGGGACCTGCACAGGAGATCCAGTTCTTAGGAATAAAATGGCAAGATGGGCATCGTCACACCCCAATGGAAGTGATCAGCAAAATAGCAGCTATGTCTCCACCGACCAGTAAGAAAGAAATACAAGCTGTCCTAGGTGTTGTGGGCCTTTGGAGGATGCGTATTCCAAGTTACAGCCTAATTGTGAGCCCTCTCTACCAAGTGACCCAGAAGAAGAATGATTTTACATGGGGCCCGGAGCAACAGCAAGCCTTTGGGCCAATGAAACAGGAGATTGTCCATGCAGTAGCCCTCGGGCCAGTCCGGGCAGGACAAGATGTTAAAAATGTGCTCTACACCGCAAATGGGGAGAATGGTCCTACCTGGAGTCTCTGGCAAAAAGCACCAGGGGAGACTTTAGGTGGACCCCTCGGGTTCGGAGTTTAGGATACCGAGGATGGAAGACTCACTATACTCCGACTGAAAAGGAGATATTGGCAGCACATGAAGGAGTCTGAGCTGCTTCAGTAGTGGTTGGTACTGAAGCACAGATCCTCCTGGCACCCTGACTGCTGGTGCTGGGCTGGATGTTCAAAGGGAGAGTCCCCTCTACACATAGAATCATAGAATGGTTAGGGTTGGAAGGGACCTTAAAGATCATCTAGTTCCAACCCCCCTGCCATGGGCAGAGAAATCCTCCACTATACCAGGTGAGTTAACCAGAAAGAAGGGCCTTTGCTCTTCTGAGTAGAAGAAGAGTAGCTCTATGTCCTTCTTGTGTTGGGGACTCCAGAGCTGAACACAGTATTCCAGATGGGGTCTCACAAGAGCAGAGTAGAGGGGCAGAATCACCTCCCTCAACCTGCTGGCCACGCTTCTTTTGATATAGCCCAGGATACGGTTGGCATTCTGGGCTGCCAGCGCACATTGCCGGCTCATGTTGAGCTTCTCATCCACCAGCACTCCCAAGTCTCTTTCCTCAGGGCTGCTCTCAATCCATTCTCCGCCCAGCCTGTACTTGTGCATGGGATTGCCCCGACCCACGAGCAGGACCTTGCACTTGGCCTTGTTGAACTTCATGAGGTTCTCACAGGCCCTTCTCTCCAGCCTGTCAAGGTCCCTCTGGATGGCATCCCTTCCCTCCAGCGTGTCCACAACACCACACAACTTGGTGTCATCTGCAAACTTGCTGAGGGTGCACTCAATCCCACTGTCCATGTCTCCAACAAAGATGTTAAATAGCACTGGCCCCAGTACTGACCCCTGAGGAACACCACTTGTCACTGGCCTCCACGTGGACATTGAACCGTTGACCACAACTCTTTGAGTGTGACCATCCAGCCAATTCCTTATCCACCGAGTGGTCCATCCATCAAATCCATGTCACTCCAGTTTAGAGATAAGGATGTCGTGTGGGAAGGGTTACGGTTAGGGTTAGGGAGTTAGGGCTAGGGCTAGGGTTAGGGTTAGGGTTAGGGTTAGGGTAGGGGCTGTGGAAATGGCCCCTGTAAGTAGCTGTGAAAAGCTTCTCCGGCTCCAAAACCGGTCGAACCGGCCTCTGGCCAGGTCAGACCTCCCATCCCCTCAGGCCAAGACTGAGCCAATCAGTGACTGCAAATGCCCTATTTAAGTCGGGGACAAAGAAGCCCAAATTGAGGCTGGACTTACACTGAAGAGAGAGGAGGCCTCCCGGGTGGGCAGCTGCCCACGCTGGGCTGCCGCTATCAAGGTTTATCGGGCCTGGCACGGCTGCAGCAGAGAGAGAGGAGTGAGACCTGAGAGAAATGGCCACGCAGACACCAAGGACAGTGAAGATGGAGTGGGAGGAGGTGTGCCGGAATTGAGATTCCCTCGCAGCCCGTGGTGAGACGGCAGCGACTTCCCTGCAGCCCATGGAGATTAACGGTAGAGCAGAGACCCACTCGCAGTCTGTGGAGAAGCCCACGCTGGAGCAGAGATGCCTGTGCCTGAAGGAAGTCATAGAGAATGGTCTCCGTGAGCTGCTGGAGGCTGATGATGAGGCGGAGAGGCCTCTGAAGCCCGTGGAGAATCCCATGCCAGAGTGTGTGTCAACTCCCTAAGAAACCGTGACTCTGTGGTAAAAGCCCGCGCTGGAGCAATCTGATGGGTAAGGATTGCATCCTGTGGGGAGGACTCATGTTGGAGAAGTCTGAGGACTATCCCGTGAGTAGGGGATCCACTGGAGCAGGGGAAAAGAATGTGAGGAGTCCTCCTCCTTTGAGAAAGGAGTGGCAGAAACAACGTGTGATGAACTGACCTGCACTGCCCCATTCCCCATCCCCCTGTGCTGCTGGGGAGGAGGTAGAGCAGGGAAGAAGGGAGGAGTAGGGGGAAGGTGGTTTTGAGAGCTGGCTTTGTTTCTCCTTATCCTCTCTGAATGAGCCATTAAGGAATTAAATTGATTTGTCCCCAAGCCGAGTCTGTTTTGCCCGGGACCATGGTCAGTGGGTGCTCCCTCTGTTCTTGTCTCACCCTCGGGACTTGTGTTACATTTTTCTCCTCTCCACCTCAATGAGGGGGAGGAGTGAGTGAGCGGCTGAGTGGTGATTTAGCTGCCTGTGGGGCTAAACCACGACATTGAAGGAGGCGATTGTCTCACTTTACACTGCACTGGTGAGGCCTCACCTTGAGTACTGTGTGCAGTTTTGAGCACCTCATTATAAGGACATCAAACTATTAGAGTGTGTCCAGAGGAGGGAGACCAAGATGGTGAAAGGTCTCAAGGGCAAGACTTATAAGAAGTGACTGAGGTCACTTGGCTTGTTCAACCTGGAGAAGAGAAGGCTGAGGGGTGACCTCATCGCAGTCTACAACTTCCTCAAGGAGGACAGTGGAGGGGGAGGTGCTGGTCTCCTCTCTCTGGTGACCAGCGATAGGACACAAGGAAACGTTATGAAGCTGCATCAGTGGAAGTTCAGATTGGACATTAGGAAAAGGTTCTTCACTGAGAGGGTGGTCTGTTGCTGGAACAGACTCCCCAGGGAAGTGGTCATGGCACCAAGCCTGTTAGAGTTCAGGGAGCATCTGGATGATGCTCTTAGTCATATGGTTTAGCGTTAGTCCTGCAAGGAGCAAGGAGTTGGACTCGATGATCTTTATGGGTCCCTTCCAACTTGAGATATTCTATGATTCTAACTAAAATATTACTCAAAGTTTACTTACTGATTTGAGCTTGAGCTTTTAGAACCTTGTTAAGATAAGGGAAATACACAGGCTTTAAACTTGTATGAAACTAAAGGCGTTTGACATTTAACAAGGAGTAACAGTTGGCAGCTCTGTAATAAAGTAAGTAATGATAAATATTCTTACTAATAGTAATATTGTAAAGTAAGGGAAATTAAAACTGATCAACCAAAAAAACCCCTGTTTGACAGTATGGGTCATAAAAGGCAGATAGTAACAGTTGAAAATGTCTTTCAAAGGGGCTGGTAGAAATTTTCTATTATGATGCAAGGAGCTATTGTTTCTAGCTTCCATCAGCTACTGTCAACTTCAGAGAAAGCAGAGAAAATCATGAAAAGGTGTATGCCATTTATTCAAGCAACAAACAAAATTAGGGGGGAGCATGGCCGGGACGGAGGGTCCACGACTCTCCTTATGATTTGTACTTAGACTTAGGATTGAGGGCCAAACTGGCCAATTAGTATTCCATATCATGCAGCATCATGCCCAGTATAAAAATGAGAGTTAACCAGAAAGAAGGGCCTTTGCTCTTCTGAGGCTCTCACTTCTGGACTCTCAGAGTGCTCTCTCTGTCTCGCTCTCTTTTCGGGCCTCTCGCTCGTCCAGGATTGCAGTGTCAGGACTTATCTGTTTCGGGATCATTAGTCCGGGACGGGACGGGCCTTGGTCAAGGGATGGTGAGCAATTACACCGTACATCACTTGTTTGTATATATTTATCATTGTACATATATATATATTCATATATTAGTAGTAGTATTAAATTGTTCTTATCTCAACCCACAGGTCTCCTTCCCCTTTCCCCTTTAATTCTCTTCCCCATCCCCTGGGGGTGGGGGAGGGTGAGCGAGTGGCTGTGTGGCGTTTAGTTGCCAGAGCGGCCTAAATCACGACAATGAGAAAGGGGGAAGAAAGGGAGAAGACTAACCAAGTCATCTCAATCTTTTAGCAGATGTAATTCACCACACTATTTGAATCCACCGCAATCTTAAATCCTGTTGTAGAAAAGCGAAAAAAATTTCAACAACCACTAAACCCCAATGCTGTTTGCAAGAGATACTTGACTGAATCTCCCTTTGCTCCTACAAACCATAACTGTATTAAAATTTATACTGAACACAGAGGACTCACTCTGAGCTGTAAAAATATATAACAAAGGATTATGGAGAAGAACTTTCAGAAACAGTTTTAAAAGACTTTAAAGAAGCTGCCTGCAAAATTGTTTTAAAGGACTCCAAGGAACTGCTGACTAAATGTGCAAGAAGATGTCAAATTATGTTCAGTTTTATTGTCGTGGGTTAGGCCGCTCCAGCAACCAAACCCCCCCCTAGTCGTTCACTCACCCTTCCCCAGCCCCAGGGATGAGGGAGAGAATTAAAGGATAAATGGGAAACCCGTGGGCTGAGATAAGAACAATTTAATACAGATGATTTAATACACAGTGTAGATGCTCACCACACCCTTGTATGCAAAGCCCGTCTCGTCCCGAAGCTGCAATCCCGGACGAACGTGAGGCCCCGAAATAGAGAGGGGGAGAGAGAGAGAGATAGTACTCCGAGAGTGGGAGTACTGGGAGAGAGAGAAAAAGAAAGAAAAACAACAGAGCAAAAGCGCAGCAAGTGCAAAAGAGCAAAAGTGGCGAAAGAGCCAAAGCGCAAAAGCCCTTCTTTCCAGCTGACCCTCACTTTTATACTGGGCATGACGCTGCATGATATGGAATACTAATTGGCCAGTTTGGCCCTCAATCTTAAGTTCCACCACAAATCACAAGGGGAATCGTGGCCCCTTGTCCCAGCTGTGCTCCCCCCTTATCCTGCCATGCTTCTGCACTCCGGCCAGGACATGGCACACTGAAAAGTCCTTGGCCAACAACAAACATCAGCTTGCTATCAACATTCTTCTCAGAGCGAGCCTCTGAGTAAGACCAAAACACGGAGCTCTTCTAGCTGCTAAAAAGAAGAGCTAACTCTGTCCCAGCTAAAACCAGGACAGTATCCACCCCTTATTCCATACCATGCACGTCATGTTCAAACCTTCTATATATACTATTCCCTTAGCCACGGGTCAACCCTCCAAAATGTGTCTTCATCTGTTATAGCAGTCTCTCAGGGCAGGAAAGATGATGCTGGAATTCGCTCAGTCGGTAGAACGGATGACATGTAGTCTTTGTTGCGTGTGGTGTCTGGAGCTTGTAGTTGGTGTATCCGGCCACCAGTCTGCAGGTTGAAGATGTTGATCTCGAAGAAGTTGCTGGGTGTTTGGAATCAGTTCTGATTCTGACGAAGTTCATTCTTCATTAACCTGGATGATTCTTAATATAATGGCATTAGTACAATGTGACAACCATAGCAATGATGGTATGCAGGGACAGGGTTATTCAGCAATTAATATCACACAATTCAATTCATTTTATCATCTATTTTCACCCAACATCAAATCCCCTTGAGGTACACATCGGACTTCCCCGTTCTTCTGCATCACCCACCAAGTGCACCCAGGTCCTTGAGCAAAAGCAATTCCACGAATGGGTTTACCTTTACCTGAGGCAGGAATAACCCAAACTGTCTTCCCCAGTCTATTCCTCATGTGCACTACAGGGACTTTATCTCCTTTTACAGTACGTAGAAGTTCTGATTGGGCAGGACCAGCTCAATTGGCAGATCCTCTAGTGTTGACTAACCAGGTGGCTTTTGCTAAATGCGTATCCCAATGTTTGAAGGTTCCACCACCCATTGCTTTCAATGTGGTTTTTAGCAATCCATTATATCGTTCAATCTTCCCAGAAGCTGGTGCATGATAGGGGATGTGATATACCCACTCGATGCCATGCTCTTTGGCCCAAGTGTCTATAAGATTGTTACGGAAATGAGTCCCGTTGTCTGACTCAATTCTTTCTGGGGTGCCATGCCACCACAAGACTTGCTTTTCAAGGCCCAAGATAGTGTTTCGGGCAGTGGCATGGGGCACAGCATAGGTTTCCAGCCATCCAGTGGTTGCTTCCACCCTTGTGAGCACGTAACGCTTGCCACTGCGAGTTTGTGGAAGTGTGATATAATCAATTTGCCAAGCCTCTCCATACTGATATTTCAACCAACGCCCTCCATACCAAAGCAGTTTTAACCGCTTGGCTTGCTTGATTGCAGCACATGTTTCACATTCATGGATCACCTCTGCCATAGTGTCCATAGTTAAGTCCACCCCTCGATCACGAGCCCATTTGTATGTGGCATCCCTTCCTTGATGGCCTGAAGCATCATGGGCCCAACGAGCTAGAAATTTTTCACCTTTGTTTTGCCAGTCCAGATCCACCTGAGCCACTTTAATCTTAGTGGCCTGATCCACCTGTTGATTGTTTTGATGTTCTTCTGTGGCCCAACTCTTGGGTACATGGGCATCTACATGACGTACTTTTACAATCAGCTTCTCCACTCGAGCAGCAATGTCTTTCCACAATGGGGCAGCCCAGATGGGCTTACCTCTGCCTCGCCAGTTGTTCTGCTTCCATTGCCGTAGCCATCCCCACAGGGCATTTGCTGCCATCCATGAGTCAGTATAGAGATAGAGCATTGGCCACTTTTCTCGTTCAGCGATGTCTAAAGCCAGTTGGATGGCTTTCACCTCTGCAAACTGACTTGATTCACCTTCTCCTTCAGTAGCTTCTGCGACCTGTCGAGTAGGACTCCATACAGCAGCTTTCCATTTTCGATGTTTTCCTACAAGGCGACAGGATCCGTCAGCAAACAGAGCATATTTCTTCTCATTGTCTGATAGTTCATTATATGGTGGAGCCTCCTCAGCACATGTCACCTCCTCCTCCTCTGTTGACATTCCAAAGTCTTTACCTTCAGCCCAGTTAGTGATCACTTCCAAAATTCCTGGGTGATTGGGGTTTCCTATCTGAGCTCTTTGTGTGATCAGTGCAATCCATTTACTCCATGTAGCATCAGTTGTGTGGTGTGTAGACGGGACGCTCCCTTTGAACATCCAGCCGAGTACTGGCAATAGGGGTGCCAGGAGCAACTGTGCTTCCGTACCAATCACTTCAGAAGCTGCTCGGACTCCTTCATATGCTGCCAGTATCTCTTTTTCAGTTGGAGTATAGTGGGCTTCGGATCCTTTGTATCCTTGACTCCAAAACCCAAGAGGTCGACCTCGCGTCTCCCCTGGCACTTTTTGCCAGAGACTCCAGGTAGGACCATTCTCCCCGGCTGCAGTGTAGAGCATGTTT
Source organism: Tauraco erythrolophus (assembly GCF_009769465.1). Classification (NCBI taxonomy): domain Eukaryota; kingdom Metazoa; phylum Chordata; class Aves; order Musophagiformes; family Musophagidae; genus Tauraco; species Tauraco erythrolophus. The sequence goes on along the minus strand of NC_141497.1, from coordinate 26,935,211 downwards.
TTGACATCTTGTCCTGTCCGGACTGGTCTCAGGGCTACTGCATGAACTATTTCTTGTTTAATTTGTTCAAAGACTTGGTTTTGCTCTGGGCCCCAGTCAAAATTATTCTTCTTTCGGGTTACTTGATAGAGGGGTTTTACAATCTGGCTGTAATCTGGAATATGCATTCGCCAGAAACCCACAATGCCTAAGAAAGCTTGTGCTTCCTTTTTGTTGGTTGGTGGGGACATAGCTGTTATTTTATTCATTACATCTATTGGAATTTGATGACGCCCATCTTGCCATTTTATTCCCAAAAACTGAATCTCCTGTGCAGGTCCCTTGACCTTACTCTGTTTTATGGTGAAACCAGCATTCAGAAGGATTTGGATTATTTTTTCACCTTTCTCAAAACTTCTTCTGCTGTGTTGCCCCATACAATGATGTCATCAATGTATTGCAAATGTTCTGGGGCTTCACCCTGTTCCAGTGTGGTCTGGATTAGTTCATGGCAAATAGTAGGGCTGTGTTTCCACCCCTGGGGCATTCGATTCCAGGTATACTGGACGCCTCTCCAAGTGAAGGCAAACTGTGAAAATTTATGAAATTAAATTTATGAAATTAAAAAAATGCATATAAGAAGACATTGAACTATTCCTGTAACTTGTTTACAAGCTGTCAACTCATAGGAAAGATGTGAATGTCATTACCACCAATTGAATGAAAACATGCACTTATGCAGCAGCAGTAAAAGAAAAATGTGATAAAGGACAGAAAATACTACCATGGCATACATTCACGTCTTGTTCCCATTGGAATAAAGTTTGCAGCTCTAAATGCTTCATCTTCCTCAAATCTGAGAACTGCAGGGGTTCATATAGGCCATGAAAGGGACCTCTAGGTGTTAGAAAATCTCGCAGGAACATTGAAAATGGGTGGATTTTTGGTTTTTCTTTTTGGTTTGGACTTTCTTTACATTTCATATCGCCATATGAATATATGACAAAATGAAGATCATTTTATGAAAAGTGAATGAAAACTTTTGGTTTGCCCTCTATAAGACTTTTACTGAAAATGGAGAATGTGAAATTTTTTTAAAAGCTTATGAAGTGTTTCTGTCTTTTTGGAGGTTCCTCCCTCTCCTTAAAGTATGCTCTTACCACTACCGTAAGTACCCCAGTGGATCAGACTGATGGTTCATCTAGCCCAATGGCGATCGGAGAGGCTATTTAGGGAAAGCAGGTCAGCCTTGTCACTGTCCGCAGTCTCATGCCTTTCTCATCCCCCAGTATCCAGAATTATATTCGGGATATTAGAAGTACAACTCTGTCTAGTCCTATTAAATATCCATTTATAGACCTATTGTCTGTGATTTTATTGAATACCTTTCTGACCCAAATTATACTGTCTGCCTCCAAAACCTCTTGTGGAAGCAAGATCGGGAAGTTCCATACTTGCTGCATAGAGAAGTATAACTACTACTTTTATCTGCCTGTTGTGGTTTTAAGCCCAGCGAGCAACTAAGCACCACACAGCTGCTCGCTCACTCCTTCTTGATGGGATAGGGGAGAGAATCGGAAGGGTAAAAGTGAGAAAACTCATGGGTTGAGATAAAAGTAGTTTAATAATTAAAGCAAAAGCTGTGCACACAAGCAAAGCAAAACAAGGAATTCATTCACCGCTTCCCATCGGCAGACAGGTGTTCAGCCATCTCCAGGAAAGCAGGGCTCCATCACCTGTAACAGTTACTTGGGAAGACAAACACCATAACTCTGAATGTCTCTTCCCTTCCTCCTCCTTCTCCTTTTTCCCCCCAGCTTTATATGCTGAGTATGTCGTTATATGGTATGGAATATCCCATTAGCCAATTTGGGTCAGTTGCTCTGGCTGTGCTCCCTCCCAGCTTCTTGTGCACACTAGCAAAGCATGGGAAGCTGAAAAGTCCTTGATTTTTTAGCAAAAACTAAAAACATCAGTATATTATCAACATTCTTCTCATACCAAATCCCATACTAAATCCAAACACAGTGCTATTCTAGCTACTAAGAAGAAAACTAACTCTATCCCAGCCAAAATCAGGACACTGCTTGAAACCAATCTGCCTTAAAAGACTGCTCCTAGTTTTAGTGTTGCAAGGTTTGGTGAATAACAGTTTCCACTCATTTTGTCCTTTATAGTTGTAAAGCTCAACCAAATCCATCTGCAGCCTTTTCCTCAAAAGTGAGTAATCTCACCCGCCTTAATTTCTACTTGCTTCATTCTCTTTGTCTTCTTCATTTTCCTTCTCTTTACCTCCCCTAATTCTGCTACATCTTTTTTGAGATGTGAAGACTAGTGCACACAGTACTTGAGACGTGGGGGCACCAAAGTTTTATTTATAGTTTAAAAATGACACTTACTTTTATTCTCTAGGTTCCTGATGATGGCCAGTGTTTAATTGGCTCTTTTTTTGTTGCAGCTGCATGTTGAGTTGGTGATTTTAGGGAACTGTATGTGTTAACTTAAGGATCTGTTACTTGAGTTGTGACTTCTAGTTCCAGTTTCAGCATTGTGTACCCATAAATTAGATTTTCTCTGGTTTCCTTATCTTCTTTTGTCTATGTTGAAGCTCATCTGCCACCTTTTTGTATACTCCCTTTTATTTTTGAGAGGCCCTTTTGAAGTTCCTCACAATTGTCATGGCATCTGACTACCCAAAAACTGTCTTGCCAAAGGATCAGACCCCAAACTTGGTGTTATTCAGAGTGTAACTGAACATCAGGCTGGAAGATGACGTGTAAGTTTCTAGCTAACGTTTTGCAAGGCCTACATCATAAAAGAAAACAGTGCTTGGTTTTCCCAATCCCCTCCTTTATTAGCACTTGTTTGCATGTAATGTTCTTATACAGAGAATTCAAGTACTTCATGGTTTTGACTGTTCTGATTGTGAATTTATCTTACACCTCATTTTAGTCTAGCGTCCTGGTACCACGATCATTCTCATCACATACATGCTAGTTCATTTCCAGGGTCCCATCTGGAGTGAACCAGATGACCTACCTTCTATAGGAAACCTAAGCTTCCTTGATTGGTTGATGAGAAAAGACTTGAACAGCATTGTTTTGGCTATCACTGCTCGGACAGTCCTGCATTTTAGTAGACATCACACTTGCAAATTCTGTCATGGTTTGATGTGGGGGGGGAGGTTCTGGTGGCAGAAGCTGCCCACCAGATTGGACGCCTATCCCCCTCGGGGTTTGAGCCAATCGGCGCATCTGCGAATACCCCTATTTACACTGGGACAAAGGAACCAGAAAGGTGTGCCTTTGCCCAGGAGCGAGGAGAGGGGTGCTGCCCCCACTCCCTGGCGCCCGGCCGGGTGGCGGCCCACGCTGGGCCGGTGCCACCCGCTGAGGATGGCAGCAGCGGAGACGCTTGGGGAACTCGGGGAGAGCCCCGCTCCCGGGGTGCCCACTGGGCCAAGTTCACCCAGCGAGGACTGAGATCTGAGAGAAACGGTCACACTGACACTGGGTCAGTGAAGATGGAACGGGACGAGGTGTGCCAGAGCTGAGTTTCCCCTGCAACCAGTGGCGAGACGGCAAGCGGCCCCCTTGCAACCATGACGGTCCCGGTGGAGCAGAGACCCACTCGCAGCCCGTGGAGAAGCCACGTCAGAGAAGAGATGCCTGGGCCTGAGGACGATATGCATCTAGAGTCCGTGGGACGACCCCCGTCGGTGGGGAGGTGTTTTGTTTAGAGGAGATGCCTGAGCCTGAGGACAGTCGTGAAGCATGGGCACAGGTAGAGACGCATTTAGAGTCTATATGACGACCCACGCCAGAGCGAGTGGCAACGACTCCCTAAGAATCCGAGACTGTGGTAAAGCCCGCACCGGAGCAATCCGATGGGGTAAGGATTGCATCCTGTGGGGAGGACTCACGCTGGAGAAGTTTGTGGATTTTCCTCGTGAGTAGGGGATCCACTGGAGCAAGGGAAAATGGTGTAAGGACTCCTTCTCCTTTAAGAAAGGAGCGGCAGTAACAACATGGGATGAACTGACCTGCACTCCCTCATTCCCTGTCCCCCTGCGCCGCTGGGGGGAGGAGGTAGAGCCGGGAAGAAAAGGAAAGGGGAGTGGAGAGGTGTTGTTTTTAAGATCTGGCCTTGTTTTCTTTTTATCCTTTTAAGTAACTGGTTTTGCTTGTCTTTATTCTTTTAAGTAGCTGTTAATAAATTGTTTTGCTTTAAGAAAGATGAGTCTGTTTTGCCCGGGACCATAGTTGGTGGGTGCTCCCTCTGTTCTTGTCTCAGCCCTCAGTCCTTTTATTATATTTTTCTCCTCTCCACTTTACTGGAGTGAGAGAGCGGCTGCATGGAGTTTAGTTGCCGGATCGGCCTAAAACCACGACAAATTCTCTTGCACATCCCAGGACCTGCAGCACATGCTCCTGTTTGTGCTCTAAAAACATCATAGTGGGAGGCTACAATGTAGTTTTCTCACTTTTGTGTAGGTCAAAGTGAATAACCATAAAAATTTAAGAGGTCTTAGTGCTCTAGGCATGCCTCTTGGGACCACAGAGGTGCAACTGTACAAGCACTTCAGTTCAGATCAAGAATGCGCTTTGGACATGTATCTTCTGATCATCCCTTATGTCCTTGTGCTATGCTTTAGTTCTCTTTGGAAGTGGCCTCAGAGCACACTAAATTCCTTTTGGATGAAATTTAGCTGGAAAGTGCACTCCAGAAATGAATGTGATGCGCTCCATGCATCACAAGACTTGCTTTTCAATGCCACCACAAGACTTGCTTTTCAAGGCCCAAGATAGTGTTTCGGGCAGTGGCATGGGGCACAGCATAGGTTTCCAGCCATCCAGTGGTTGCTTCCACCCTTGTGAGCACGTAACGCTTGCCACTGCGAGTTTGTGGAAGTGTGATATAATCAATTTAGTTTTTTAGTTTTTTAGTTTTGTTTTACTTTATCATATAGATTTGTTTCTTTGTTTTTTTTTTTCTCGGTGGATAAGGAATTGGCTGGATGGTCACACTCAAAGAGTTGTGGTCAACGGTTCAATGTCCAGGTGGAGGCCAGTGACGAGTGGTGTTCCTCAGGGGTCAGTACTGGTGCTGGTGCTGTTTAACATCTTTGTTGGTGACATGGACATTGGGATCGAGTGCACCCTCAGCAAGTTTGCAGATGACACCAAGTTGTGTGGTGTTGTGGACACGCTGGAGGGAAGGGATGCCATCCAGAGGGACCTTGACAGGCTGGAGAGGTGGGCCTGTGAGAACCTCATGAAGTTCAACAAGGCCAAGTGCAAGGTCCTGCACGTGGGTCGGGGCAATCCCAAGCACAAGTACAGGCTGGGCGGAGAATGGATTGAGAGTAGCCCTGAGGAAAAGGACTTGAGAGTGCTGGTGGATGAGAAGCTCAACATGAGCTGGCAATGTGTGCTTGCAACCCAGAAAGCCAACCGTATCCTGGGCTGTATCAAAAGCAGCGTGGCCAGCAGGTTGAGGGAGGTGATTCTGCCCCTCTACTCAGCTCTCGTGAGACCCCACCTGGAATACTGTGTTCAGCTCTGGAGTCCCCAACACAAGAAGGACATGGAGCTGCTGGAGCGAGTCCAGAGGAGGGCCACGAAGATGATCCGAGGGCTGGAGCACCTCTGCTATGAAGACAGGCTGAGAGAGTTGGGGCTGTTCAGCCTGGAGAAGAGAAGGCTCCTGGGTGATCTTATAGCAGCTTTCCAGTACCTAAAGGGGGCCTACAGGAAAGCTGGAGAGGGACTTTTTACAAGGGCGTGTAGTGATAGGACAAGGGGCAATGGCTTTAAATTGAAAGAGGGTAGATTTAGATTGGATATAAGAAAGAAATTTTTCACTCTGAGGGTTGTGAGGCACTGGAACAGGTTGCCCAGAGAAGTTGTGGATGTCCCATCCCTGGCAGTGTTCCAGGCCAGGTTGGATGAGACTTTGAGCAACCTGATCTAGTGGAAGCTGTCCCTGCCCATGGCAGGGGAGTTGGAACTAGATGATCTTTGAGGTCCCTTCCAACCCTAACTGTTCTATGATTCTGTTTTTGCCGTGCCACCCTTCCTTATTGTCTTGTCTCTTGCCTTAGTTAAAGTTTTATCATATTGTCAAATGGGTCACTAAACATAAACAGTATCTGCCATATTTATAAATCAAGGTCTTAAATGTTTTTTAATTCCATATAATTTTAATTGAAGATATATTTTAATGTTTATTTTTGTGAATGATCCCTAGCTACCATCTCATTTTGTTTTATTCTCTAAATTATCACAGCAACATCCAAGTCCTTCAAATGACAAGCTTGTTACAACTGCGTTTTATGATCTCCATAAATCTCTACAATGTAACAGACAGAAATTTTGAGAACAAAAACTAACATTAACCAAATCAAGTTTCCTATATCTGCCTGTATATTTCAGTTTTGAATTAAAATCCAACTTAGTCTACTCTTACCCCCATCTAGAAAGCTACTAAACTCAGAAAACTCCCCATCCAAGATATGTATCTAATTTTTGTGCAAAAACCAATCATAGTGCTTTAAAAAAGCAAAGTTCACAGATAGAATCGTAGAACAGTTTGGGTTGGAAGGGACCTTAAAGATCATTTAGTTCCCACTAGAACTTTTTGCAGAACAAAGCAGGTGGTGCTGAGAATCCAACATTCACACCGTGTGTTTTGGAAGGGACTGGGGAAGTCTAGTGCCACAGACTGAACACCCCTTGTTGGAGCGCATCACATTCATTTCTGGAGTGCACTTTCCAGCTAAATTTCATCCAAAAGGAATTTAGTGTGCTCTGAGGCCACTTCCAAAGAGAACTAAAGCATAGCACAAGGACATAAGGGATGATCAGAAGATACATGTCCAAAGCGCATTCTTGATCTGAACTGAAGTGCTTGTACAGTTGCACCTCTGTGGTCCCAAGAGGCATGCCTAGAGCACTAAGACCTCTTAAATTTTTATGGTTATTCACTTTGACCTACACAAAAGTGAGAAAACTACATTGTAGCCTCCCACTATGATGTTTTTAGAGCACAAACAGGAGCATGTGCTGCAGGTCCTGGGATGTGCAAGAGAATTTGTCGTGGTTTTAGGCCGATCCGGCAACTAAACTCCATGCAGCCGCTCTCTCACTCCAGTAAAGTGGAGAGGAGAAAAATATAATAAAAGGACTGAGGGCTGAGACAAGAACAGAGGGAGCACCCACCAACTATGGTCCCGGGCAAAACAGACTCATCTTTCTTAAAGCAAAACAATTTATTAACAGCTACTTAAAAGAATAAAGACAAGCAAAACCAGTTACTTAAAAGGATAAAAAGAAAACAAGGCCAGATCTTAAAAACAACACCTCTCCACTCCCCTTTCCTTTTCTTCCCGGCTCTACCTCCTCCCCCCAGCGGCACAGGGGGACAGGGAATGGGGGAGTGCAGGTCAGTTCATCCCATGTTGTTACTGCCGCTCCTTTCTTAAAGGAGAAGGAGTCCTTACACCATTTTCCCTTGCTCCAGTGGATCCCCTACTCACGAGGAAAATCCACAAACTTCTCCAGCGTGAGTCCTCCCCACAGGATGCAATCCTTACCCCATCGGATTGCTCCGGTGCGGGCTTTACCACAGTCTCGGATTCTTAGGGAGTCGTTGCCACTCGCTCTGGCGTGGGTCGTCATATAGACTCTAAATGCGTCTCTACCTGTGCCCATGCTTCACGACTGTCCTCAGGCTCAGGCATCTCCTTTAAACAAAACACCTCCCCACCGACGGGGGTCGTCCCACGGACTCTAGATGCATATCGTCCTCAGGCCCAGGCATCTCTTCTCTGACGTGGCTTCTCCACGGGCTGCGAGTGGGTCTCTGCTCCACCGGGACCGTCATGGTTGCAAGGGGGCCGCTTGCCGTCTCGCCACTGGTTGCAGGGGAAACTCAGCTCTGGCACACCTCGTCCCGTTCCATCTTCACTGACCCAGTGTCAGTGTGACCGTTTCTCTCAGATCTCAGTCCTCGCTGGGTGAACTTGGCCCAGTGGGCACCCCGGGAGTGGGGCTCTCCCCGAGTTCCCCAAGCGTCTCCGCTGCTGCCATCCTCAGCGGGTGGCACCGGCCCAGCGTGGGCCGCCACCCGGCCGGGCGCCAGGGAGTGGGGGCAGCACCCCTCTCCTCGCTCCTGGGCAAAGGCACACCTTTCTGGTTCCTTTGTCCCAGTGTAAATAGGGGTATTCGCAGATGCGCCGATTGGCTCAAACCCCGAGGGGGATAGGCGTCCAATCTGGTGGGCAGCTTCTGCCACCAGAACCTCCCCCCCCACATCAAACCATGACAGAATTTGCAAGTGTGATGTCTACTAAAATGCAGGACTGTCCGAGCAGTGATAGCCAAAACAATGCTGTTCAAGTCTTTTCTCATCAACCAATCAAGGAAGCTTAGGTTTCCTATAGAAGGTAGGTCATCTGGTTCACTCCAGATGGGACCCTGGAAATGAACTAGCATGTATGTGATGAGAATGATCGTGGTACCAGGACGCTAGACTAAAATGAGGTGTAAGATAAATTCACAATCAGAACAGTCAAAACCATGAAGTACTTGAATTCTCTGTATAAGAACATTACATGCAAACAAGTGCTAATAAAGGAGGGGATTGGGAAAACCAAGCACTGTTTTCTTTTATGATGTAGGCCTTGCAAAACGTTAGCTAGAAACTTACACGTCATCTTCCAGCCTGATGTTCAGTTACACTCTGAATAACACCAAGTTTGGGGTCTGATCCTTTGGCAAGACAGTTTTTGGGTAGTCAGATGCCATGACAATTGTGAGGAACTTCAAAGGGCCTCTCAAAAATAAAAGGGAGTATACAAAAAGGTGGCAGATGAGCTTCAACATAGACAAAAGAAGATAAGGAAACCAGAGAAAATCTAATTTATGGGTACACAATGCTGAAACTGGAACTAGAAGTCACAACTCAAGTAACAGATCCTTAAGTTAACACATACAGTTCCCTAAAATCACCAACTCAACATGCAGCTGCAACAAAAAAAGAGCCAATTAAACACTGGCCATCATCAGGAACCTAGAGAATAAAAGTAAGTGTCATTTTAAACTATAAATAAAACTTTGGTGCCCCCACGTCTCAAGTACTGTGTGCACTAGTCTTCACATCTCAAAAAAGATGTAGCAGAATTAGGGGAGGTAAAGAGAAGGAAAATGAAGAAGACAAAGAGAATGAAGCAAGTAGAAATTAAGGCGGGTGAGATTACTCACTTTTGAGGAAAAGGCTGCAGATGGATTTGGTTGAGCTTTACAACTATAAAGGACAAAATGAGTGGAAACTGTTATTCACCAAACCTTGCAACACTAAAACTAGGAGCAGTCTTTTAAGGCAGATTGGTTTCAAGCAGTGTCCTGATTTTGGCTGGGATAGAGTTAGTTTTCTTCTTAGTAGCTAGAATAGCACTGTGTTTTGGATTTAGTATGGGATTTGGTATGAGAAGAATGTTGATAATATACTGATGTTTTTAGTTTTTGCTAAAAAATCAAGGACTTTTCAACTTCCCATGTTTTGCCAGTGTGCAGGAGTACAACAAGCTGGGAGGGAACATAGCCAGAGCAACTGACCCAAATTGGCCAAAGGGATATTCCATACCATATGACGTCACGCTCAGCATATAAAGCTGGAGGAAGAAGAAGGAAGGGGGGACATTCAGAGTGATGGTGTTTTTCTTCCCAGGTAACTGTTACAGGTGATGGAGCCCTGCTTTCCTGGAGATGGCTGAACACCTGTCTGCCGATGGGAAGCGGTGAATGAATTCCTTGTTTTGCTTTGCTTGTGTGCACAGCTTTTGCTTTAATTATTAAACTACTTTTATCTCAACCCATGAGTTTTCTCACTTTTACCCTTCCGATTCTCTCCCCTATCCCATCAAGAAGGAGTGAGCGAGCAGCTGTGTGGTGCTTAGTTGCTCGCTGGGCTTAAAACCACAACAGGCAGATAAAAGTAGTAGTTATACTTCTCTATGCAGCAAGTATGGAACTTCCCGATCTTGCTTCCACAAGAGGTTTTGGAGGCAGACAGTATAATTTGGGTCAGAAAGGTATTCAATAAAATCACAGACAATAGGTCTATAAATGGATATTTAATAGGACTAGACAGAGTTGTACTTCTAATATCCCGAATATAATTCTGGATACTGGGGGATGAGAAAGGCATGAGACTGCGGACAGTGACAAGGCTGACCTGCTTTCCCTAAATAGCCTCTCCGATCGCCATTGGGCTAGATGAACCATCAGTCTGATCCACTGGGGTACTTACGGTAGTGGTAAGAGCATACTTTAAGGAGAGGGAGGAACCTCCAAAAAGACAGAAACACTTCATAAGCTTTTAAAAAAATTTCACATTCTCCATTTTCAGTAAAAGTCTTATAGAGGGCAAACCAAAAGTTTTCATTCACTTTTCATAAAATGATCTTCATTTTGTCATATATTCATATGGCGATATGAAATGTAAAGAAAGTCCAAACCAAAAAGAAAAACCAAAAATCCACCCATTTTCAATGTTCCTGCGAGATTTTCTAACACCTAGAGGTCCCTTTCATGGCCTATATGAACCCCTGCAGTTCTCAGATTTGAGGAAGATGAAGCATTTAGAGCTGCAAACTTTATTCCAATGGGAACAAGACGTGAATGTATGCCATGGTAGTATTTTCTGTCCTTTATCACATTTTTCTTTTACTGCTGCTGCATAAGTGCATGTTTTCATTCAATTGGTGGTAATGACATTCACATCTTTCCTATGAGTTGACAGCTTGTAAACAAGTTACAGGAATAGTTCAATGTCTTCTTATATGCATTTTTTTAATTTCATAAATTTAATTTCATAAATTTTCACAGTTTGCCTTCACTTGGAGAGGCGTCCAGTATACCTGGAATCGAATGCCCCAGGGGTGGAAACACAGCCCTACTATTTGCCATGAACTAATCCAGACCACACTGGAACAGGGTGAAGCCCCAGAACATTTGCAATACATTGATGACATCATTGTATGGGGCAACACAGCAGAAGAAGTTTTTGAGAAAGGTGAAAAAATAATCCAAATCCTTCTGAATGCTGGTTTCACCATAAAACAGAGTAAGGTCAAGGGACCTGCACAGGAGATTCAGTTTTTGGGAATAAAATGGCAAGATGGGCGTCATCAAATTCCAATAGATGTAATGAATAAAATAACAGCTATGTCCCCACCAACCAACAAAAAGGAAGCACAAGCTTTCTTAGGCATTGTGGGTTTCTGGCGAATGCATATTCCAGATTACAGCCAGATTGTAAAACCCCTCTATCAAGTAACCCGAAAGAAGAATAATTTTGACTGGGGCCCAGAGCAAAACCAAGTCTTTGAACAAATTAAACAAGAAATAGTTCATGCAGTAGCCCTGAGACCAGTCCGGACAGGACAAGATGTCAAAAACATGCTCTACACTGCAGCCGGGGAGAATGGTCCTACCTGGAGTCTCTGGCAAAAAGTGCCAGGGGAGACGCGAGGTCGACCTCTTGGGTTTTGGAGCCAAGGGTACAGACGATCCATAGCCAACTATACTCCAACTGAAAAAGAGATACTGGCAGCATATGAAGGAGTCCGAGCAGCTTCTGAAGTGATTGGTACGGAAGCACAGTTGCTCCTGGCACCCCTATTGCCAGTACTCGGCTGGATGTTCAAAGGGAGCGTCCGTCTACACACCACACAACTGATGCTACATGGAGTAAATGGATTGCACTGATCACACAAAGAGCTCAGATAGGAAACCCCAATCACCCAGGAATTTTGGAAGTGATCACTAACTGGGCTGAAGGTAAAGACTTTGGAATGTCAACAGAGGAGGAGGAGGTGACATGTGCTGAGGAGGCTCCACCATATAATGAACTATCAGACAATGAGAAGAAATATGCTCTGTTTGCTGACGGATCCTGTCGCCTTGTAGGAAAACATCGAAAATGGAAAGCTGCTGTATGGAGTCCTACTCGACAGGTCGCAGAAGCTACTGAAGGAGAAGGTGAATCAAGTCAGTTTGCAGAGGTGAAAGCCATCCAACTGGCTTTAGACATCGCTGAACGAGAAAAGTGGCCAATGCTCTATCTCTATACTGACTCATGGATGGCAGCAAATGCCCTGTGGGGATGGCTACGGCAATGGAAGCAGAACAACTGGCGAGGCAGAGGTAAGCCCATCTGGGCTGCCCCATTGTGGAAAGACATTGCTGCTCGAGTGGAGAAGCTGATTGTAAAAGTACGTCATGTAGATGCCCATGTACCCAAGAGTTGGGCCACAGAAGAACATCAAAACAATCAACAGGTGGATCAGGCCACTAAGATTAAAGTGGCTCAGGTGGATCTGGACTGGCAAAACAAAGGTGAAAAATTTCTAGCTCGTTGGGCCCATGATGCTTCAGGCCATCAAGGAAGGGATGCCACATACAAATGGGCTCGTGATCGAGGGGTGGACTTAACTATGGACACTATGGCAGAGGTGATCCATGAATGTGAAACATGTGCTGCAATCAAGCAAGCCAAGCGGTTAAAACTGCTTTGGTATGGAGGGCGTTGGTTGAAATATCAGTATGGAGAGGCTTGGCAAATTGATTATATCACACTTCCACAAACTCGCAGTGGCAAGCGTTACGTGCTCACAAGGGTGGAAGCAACCACTGGATGGCTGGAAACCTATGCTGTGCCCCATGCCACTGCCCGAAACACTATCTTGGGCCTTGAAAAGCAAGTCTTGTGGTGGCATGGCACCCCAGAAAGAATTGAGTCAGACAACGGGACTCATTTCCGTAACAATCTTATAGACACTTGGGCCAAAGAGCATGGCATCGAGTGGGTATATCACATCCCCTATCATGCACCAGCTTCTGGGAAGATTGAACGATATAATGGATTGCTAAAAACCACATTGAAAGCAATGGGTGGTGGAACCTTCAAACATTGGGATACGCATTTAGCAAAAGCCACCTGGTTAGTCAACACTAGAGGATCTGCCAATCGAGCTGGTCCTGCCCAATCAGAACTTCTACGTACTGTAAAGGAGATAAAGTCCCTGTAGTGCACATGAGGAATATACTGGGGAAGACAGTTGGGTTATTCCTGCCTCAGGTAAAGGTAAACCCATTCGTGGGATTGCTTTTGCTCAAGGACCTGGGTGCACTTGGTGGGTGATGCAGAAGGACGGGGAAGTCCGATGTGTACCTCAAGGGGATTTGATGTTGAGTGAAAATAGACGATAGAATGAATTGAATTGTGTGATATTAATTGCTGAATAACCCTGTCCCTGCATACCATCATTGCTATGGTTGTCACATTGTACTAATGCCATTATATTAAGAATCATCCAGGTTAATGAAGAATGAACTTCGTCAGAATCAGAACTGATTCCAAACACCCAGCAACTTCTTCGAGATCAACATCTTCAACCTGCAGACGGCGGCCGGATACACCAACTACGAGCTCCAGACGCCACACGCAACAAAGACTACATGTCATCCGTTCTACCGACTGAGCGAATTCCGCATCATCTTTCCTGCCCTGAGAGACTGCTGTAACAGATGAAGACACATTTTGGAGGGATGACCCATGGCTAAGGGAATAGTATATATAGAAGGTTTGAACATGACGTGCATGGTATGGAATAAGGGGTGGATACTGTCCTGGTTTTAGCTGGGACAGAGTTAGCTCTTCTTTTTAGCAGCTAGAAGAGCTCCGTGTTTTGGTCTTACTCAGAGGCTCGCTCTGAGAAGAATGTTGATAGCAAGCTGATGTTTGTTGTTGGCCAAGGACTTTTCAGTGTGCCATGTCCTGGCCGGAGTGCAGAAGCATGGCAGGATAAGGGGGGAGCACAGCTGGGACAAGGGGGCCACGATTCCCCTTGTGATTTGTGGTGGAACTTAAGATTGAGGGCCAAACTGGCCAATTAGTATTCCATATCATGCAGCGTCATGCCCAGTATAAAAGTGAGGGTCAGCTGGAAAGAAGGGCTTTTGCGCTTTGGCTCTTTCGCCACTTTTGCTCTTTTGCACTTGCTGCGCTTTTGCTCTGTTGTTTTTCTTTCTTTTTCTCTCTCTCCCAGTACTCCCACTCTCGGAGTACTATCTCTCTCTCTCTCCCCTCTCTATTTCGGGGCCTCACGTTCGTCCGGGATTGCAGCTTCGGGACGAGACGGGCTTTGCATACAAGGGTGTGGTGAGCATCTACACTGTGTATTAAATCATCTGTATTAAATTGTTCTTATCTCAGCCCACGGGTTTCCCGTTTATCCTTTAATTCTCTCCCTCATCCCTGGGGCTGGGGAAGGGTGAGTGAACGACTAGGGGGGGGTTGGTTGCTGGAGCGGCCTAACCCACGACAATAAAACTGAACATAATTTGACATCTTCTTGCACATTTAGTCAGCAGTTCCTTGGAGTCCTTTAAAACAATTTTGCAGGCAGCTTCTTTAAAGTCTTTTAAAACTGTTTCTGAAAGTTCTTCTCCATAATCCTTTGTTATATATTTTACAGCTCAGAGTGAGTCCTCTGTGTTCAGTATAAATTTTAATACAGTTATGGTTTGTAGGAGCAAAGGGAGATTCAGTCAAGTATCTCTTGCAAACAGCATTGGGGTTTAGTGGTTGTTGAAATTTTTTTCGCTTTTCTACAACAGGATTTAAGATTGCGGTGGATTCAAATAGTGTGGTGAATTACATCTGCTAAAAGATTGAGATGACTTGGTTAGTCTTCTCCCTTTCTTCCCCCTTTCTCATTGTCGTGATTTAGGCCGCTCTGGCAACTAAACGCCACACAGCCACTCGCTCACCCTCCCCCACCCCCAGGGGATGGGGAAGAGAATTAAAGGGGAAAGGGGAAGGAGACCTGTGGGTTGAGATAAGAACAATTTAATACTACTACTAATATATGAATATATATATATGTACAATGATAAATATATACAAACAAGTGATGTACGGTGTAATTGCTCACCATCCCTTGACCAAGGCCCGTCCCGTCCCGGACTAATGATCCCGAAACAGATAAGTCCTGACACTGCAATCCTGGACGAGCGAGAGGCCCGAAAAGAGAGCGAGACAGAGAGAGCACTCTGAGAGTCCAGAAGTGAGAGCCTCAGAAGAGCAAAGGCCCTTCTTTCTGGTTAACTCTCATTTTTATACTGGGCATGATGCTGCATGATATGGAATACTAATTGGCCAGTTTGGCCCTCAATCCTAAGTCTAAGTACAAATCATAAGGAGAGTCGTGGACCCTCCGTCCCGGCCATGCTCCCCCCTGTCGTGGGTTATGTTGAACCGCCCCACACACAGCCGGTCACTCCCCCTCCCCCACCCCCAGGAATGAGGGAGAGAATTAAAGGATAAACGTGAAACCCGTGGGTTGAGATAAGAGTGATTTAATACAGATGATTTAATACAATGTAGGTGCTCACCACCCCTCGTATGCGAAGCCCGTCTCGTCCTGAAAACTGCAAATCCCGGACGAACGCGAGGCCCCGAAATAGAGAGGGGGCAGAGAGGGAGAGAAAGAGAGAGAGAGAGAAAGAAAAAAAAACAGCAGAGCAACAGCGCAGCAAGCGCAAAAGAGCAAAAGTGCAAAAAGAGCAAAAGCGCAAAAGCCCTTCTTCCCGGCTGACCCTCGCTTTTATACTGGGCATGACGCTGCATGATATGGAATACTAATTGGCCAGTTTGGCCCTCAGTCTTAAGTTCCACACAAATGACAAGGGGAATCGTGTCCCCCTTGTCCCAGCTATGCTCCCCCCTTATCCTGCCGTGTTTCTGTACTCCGCACACTGAAAAGTCCTTGGAGTTTCACTTCCAACCACAAACATCAGCTTGCTATCAACATTCTTCTCAGAGTGAGCCTCTGAGTGAAACCAAAACAGGGAGCTCTTCTGGCTGTTAAAAAAACTCTGTCCCAGTTAAAACTGGGACAGTATCCACCCCTTGTCCCTTCACCAGTCACAACAATCAAAGTTTCCCAAGGTCCTTCTGTTTTTCAGCACTGTGAAGTCCATGTTTTGCCCGTTACCTCTCCCAGTCACTATTCTTATCTCAAATTCCTCGAGCCCCACGTTGGGCGCCAAAAGGACTGTCGTGGTTTTAGGCTGATCCAGCAACTAAAACTCACACAGTCTCTCCTTCTCCAATAAAGTAGAGAGGAGAGAAAAAAAAAAACAAAAGGACTGAGGGTTGAGGCAAGAACAGAGGGAGCACCCACCAACCATGGTCCTGGGCAAAACAGGCAGCGCTTTTCTCAAAGCAAAACAGTTTATTAATGATTACTTAGAAGGACAAAGGGAAATAAAAACCGATTACTTGAGAGGACAGAAAGAAACAAAACCAGATCTTAAAACCGACACCTTCCCCCCCCCCGCACCTTCCTTTTCCTCCCGGCTCTACCTCCTCCCCCCAGCAGCACAGGGGGCAGGGACTGGGGGAGTGCAGGTCAGTTCATTCCGTGCTGTTACTGCTGCTTCTTTCTTAAAGGAGAAGGAGTCCTTACACCCTTTTCCCCTGCTCCAATGGATCCCCTACCCACGAGGAAAAATCCACAAATTTCTCCAACGTGAGTCCAGCCCACTGGAAACAATCCTTCCCCACAGATTGCTCCGGTGTGGGCTATACCACAGTCTCGGGTACTTAGGGAGCTGTAGCCACTCGCTCCGGCGTGGGTCGTCACGAAGACTCCAGATGCCTTTCTGCCTTGCCGTGCCCCCAACACGACCATCCTCGGGCTCAGGCATCTTCTCCCCACGGGTTGCGAGTGGGTCGCTGCTCCACCGAGGCCGTCCTGGTTGCAGGGGGGCAGCCTGCTATCTCACCATCAGCCGCAGGGGAAACTCGGCTCCGGCACACCTCCTCCCGCTCCATCCTCACTGACCTGCTGTCGATGCGGCTGTTTCTCTCAGATCTCAGTCCTCTCCAGGTGAACTCAGCCCAGTGGGCACCCTGGGAGTGGGGTGCCCCCGAGTTCCCCAGCTGGCTCCGCCGCCGCCATTCTCCGTGGGCGGCGCCGGCCCGACGCAGGCAGCCGCCCGGCCGGGAGCCAGGGAGCGGGGGCAGTGCCCTCCTCCCTTCTCTGGTCGATCCTGGGCGAAGCACCTTTTCCGGTCCCTTTGTCCCGACTTAAATACGGCAATTCGCAGAGGCGCCCTATTGGCTCAACCCCGAGGGGGATGGCAGTCTGATCCGGTGGCCAGAACTAAGCCTAACCCGGATCCAAAACCGGGGAGGTCGCAGGGAGCAAAATCCCTCTCCTGCCACCAGAACCACCCCCCCCTCCACATCAAACCATGACACCCCCTAATTTTGTTTGTTGCTTGAATAAATGGCATACACCTTTTCATGATTTTCTCTGCTTTCTCTGAAGTTGACAGTAGCTGATGGAAGCTAGAAACAATAGCTCCTTGCATCATAATAGAAAATTTCTACCAGCCCCTTTGAAAGACATTTTCAACTGTTACTATCTGCCTTTTATGACCCATACTGTCAAACAGGGGTTTTTTTGGTTGATCAGTTTTAATTTCCCTTACTTTACAATATTACTATTAGTAAGAATATTTATCATTACTTACTTTATTACAGAGCTGCCAACTGTTACTCCTTGTTAAATGTCAAACGCCTTTAGTTTCATACAAGTTTAAAGCCTGTGTATTTCCCTTATCTTAACAAGGTTCTAAAAGCTCAAGCTCAAATCAGTAAGTAAACTTTGAGTAATATTTTAGTTAGAATCATAGAATATCTCAAGTTGGAAGGGACCCATAAAGATCATCGAGTCCAACTCCTTGCTCCTTGCAGGACTAACGCTAAACCATATGACTAAGAGCATCATCCAGATGCTCCCTGAACTCTAACAGGCTTGGTGCCATGACCACTTCCCTGGGAGTCTGTTCCAGCAACAGACCACCCTCTCAGTGAAGAACCTTTTCCTAATGTCCAATCTGAACTTCCACTGATGCAGCTTCATAACGTTTCCTTGTGTCCTATCGCTGGTCACCAGAGAGAGGAGACCAGCACCTCCCCCTCCACTGTCCTCCTTGAGGAAGTTGTAGACTGCGATGAGGTCACCCCTCAGCCTTCTCTTCTCCAGGTTGAACAAGCCAAGTGACCTCAGTCACTTCTTATAAGTCTTGCCCTTGAGACCTTTCACCATCTTGGTCTCCCTCCTCTGGACACACTCTAATAGTTTGATGTCCTTATAATGAGGTGCTCAAAACTGCACACAGTACTCAAGGTGAGGCCTCACCAGTGCAGTGTAAAGTGGGACAATCACCTCCCTCAATGTCGTGGTTTAGCCCCACAGGCAGCTAAATCACCACTCAGCCGCTCGCTCACTCCTCCCCCTCATTGAGGTGGAGAGGAGAAAAATGTAACACAAGTCCCGAGGGTGAGACAAGAACAGAGGGAGCACCCACTGACCATGGTCCCGGGCAAAACAGACTCGGCTTGGGGACAAATCAATTTAATTCCTTAATGGCTCATTCAGAGAGGATAAGGAGAAACAAAGCCAGCTCTCAAAACCACCTTCCCCCTACTCCTCCCTTCTTCCCTGCTCTACCTCCTCCCCAGCAGCACAGGGGGATGGGGAATGGGGCAGTGCAGGTCAGTTCATCACACGTTGTTTCTGCCACTCCTTTCTCAAAGGAGGAGGACTCCTCACATTCTTTTCCCCTGCTCCAGTGGATCCCCTACTCACGGGATAGTCCTCAGACTTCTCCAACATGAGTCCTCCCCACAGGATGCAATCCTTACCCATCAGATTGCTCCGGCGCAGGCTTTTACCACAGAGTCATGGTTTCTTAGGGAGTTGACACACACTCTGGCATGGGATTCTCCACGGGCTTCAGATGCCTCTCCGCCTCATCGTCAGCCTCCAGCAGCTCACGGAGACCATTCTCTATGACTTCCTTCAGGCACAGGCATCTCTGCTCCAGCGTGGGCTTCTCCACAGGCTGCGAGTGGGTCTCTGCTCTACCGTTAATCTCCATGGGCTGCAGGGAAGTCGCTGCCGTCTCACCATGGGCTGCGAGGGCGTCTCAGTTCCGGCACACCTCCTCCCACTCCATCTTCACTGTCCTTGGTATCTGCGTGGCCATTTCTCTCAGGTCTCACTCCTCTCTCTCTGCTGCAGCCGTGCCAGGCCCGACAAACCTCGATAGCAGCAGCCCAGCGTGGGCAGCTGCCCACCCGGGAGGCCTCCTCTCTCTTCAGTGTAAGTCCAGCCTCAATTTGGGCTTCTTTGTCCCCGACTTAAATAGGGCATTTGCAGTCACTGATTGGCTCAGTCTTGGCCTGAGGGGATGGGAGGTCTGACCTGGCCAGAGGCCGGTTCGACCGGTTTTGGAGCCGGAGAAGCTTTTCACAGCTACTTACAGGGGCCATTTCCACAGCCCCTACCCTAACCCTAACCCTAACCCTAACCCTAGCCCTAGCCCTAACTCCCTAACCCTAACCGTAACCCTTCCCACACGACATCCTTATCTCTAAACTGGAGTGACATGGATTTGATGGATGGACCACTCGGTGGATAAGGAATTGGCTGGATGGTCACACTCAAAGAGTTGTGGTCAACGGTTCAATGTCCACGTGGAGGCCAGTGACAAGTGGTGTTCCTCAGGGGTCAGTACTGGGGCCAGTGCTATTTAACATCTTTGTTGGAGACATGGACAGTGGGATTGAGTGCACCCTCAGCAAGTTTGCAGATGACACCAAGTTGTGTGGTGTTGTGGACACGCTGGAGGGAAGGGATGCCATCCAGAGGGACCTTGACAGGCTGGAGAGATGGGCCTGTGAGAACCTCATGAAGTTCAACAAGGCCAAGTGCAAGGTCCTGCTCGTGGGTCGGGGCAATCCCATGCACAAGTACAGGCTGGGCGGAGAATGGATTGAGAGCAGCCCTGAGGAAAGAGACTTGGGAGTGCTGGTGGATGAGAAGCTCAACATGAGCCGGCAATGTGCGCTGGCAGCCCAGAATGCCAACCGTATCCTGGGCTATATCAAAAGAAGCGTGGCCAGCAGGTTGAGGGAGGTGATTCTGCCCCTCTACTCTGCTCTTGTGAGACCCCATCTGGAATACTGTGTTCAGCTCTGGAGTCCCCAACAC
This sequence comes from Tauraco erythrolophus, assembly GCF_009769465.1. Classification (NCBI taxonomy): domain Eukaryota; kingdom Metazoa; phylum Chordata; class Aves; order Musophagiformes; family Musophagidae; genus Tauraco; species Tauraco erythrolophus. The sequence continues at coordinate 26,915,095 of NC_141497.1, read as the reverse complement.
AAGAAGGACATAGAGCTACTCTTCTTCTACTCAGAAGAGCAAAGGCCCTTCTTTCTGGTTAACTCACCTGGTATAGTGGAGGATTTCTCTGCCCATGGCAGGGGGGTTGGAACTAGATGATCTTTAAGGTCCCTTCCAACCCTAACCATTCTATGATTCTATGTGTAGAGGGGACTCTCCCTTTGAACATCCAGCCCAGCACCAGCAGTCAGGGTGCCAGGAGGATCTGTGCTTCAGTACCAACCACTACTGAAGCAGCTCAGACTCCTTCATGTGCTGCCAATATCTCCTTTTCAGTCGGAGTATAGTGAGTCTTCCATCCTCGGTATCCTAAACTCCGAACCCGAGGGGTCCACCTAAAGTCTCCTCTGGTGCTTTCTGCCAGAGACTCCAGGTAGGACCGTTCTCCCCGACTGCGGTGTAGAGCACAATTCTAACATCTTGTCCTGCCCAGACTGGCCCGAGGGCTACTGCATGGACAATCTCCTGTTTAATTTTCTCAAAGGCTTGCTGTTGCTCAGGGCCCCATGTAAAATCATTCTTCTTCCTGGTCACTTGATAGAGAGGGCTCACAATCTGGCTGTAACTTGGAATATGCATCCTCCAAAAGCCCACAACACCTAGGACAGCTTGTATTTCTTTCTTACTGGTCGGTGGAGACATAGCTGCTATTTTGCTGATCACTTCCATTGGGGTGTGACGATGCCCATCTTGCCATTTTATTCCTAAGAACTGGATCTCCTGTGCAGGTCCCTTGACCTTACTTCATTTTATGGTGAAACCAGCCTCTAGAAGGATTTGAACAATTTTCTTCCCTTTCTCAAAAACTTCTTCTGCTGTGCTGCCCCATATAATGATGTCATCTATGTACTGCAGGTGTTCTGGAGCTTCACCTTGTTCCAGTGCAGTCTGGATCGGTCCATGGTAAATGGTAGGGCTGCGTTTCCACCCCTGGGGCAGTTGATTCCAGGTATATTGGACGCCCCTCCAAGTGAAAGCAAACTGTGGCCTGCACTCTTCTGCCAAAGGGATGGAGAAAAACGCATTAGTGATATCAGTTGTGGCGTACCACTTGGCTGCCTTCGATTCCAGTTCGTATTGAAGTTCCAGCATGTCCGGCACAGCAGCACTCAGCAGCAGTGTGACTTCATTCAGGCCACGATAGTCTATTGATAGCCTCCACTCTCCATTAGACTTGTGCACTGGCCATGTGGGACTGTTGAAGGGGGAATGAGTTTTGCTGATCATCCCTTGGCTCTCCAGTTGACCAATCAGCTCCTGGATGGGGATCAGAGAGTCTCGGTTGGTGCGATATTGCCACCAGTGCACTGTCGTAGTAGCAATTGGCACCTGTTGTTCTTCAACCCTCAGTAATCCCACAACAGAAGGGTCCTCTGACAGACTGGGCAAAGTAGACAGCTGTCTTATTTCCTCTGTCTCCACAGCAGCTATACCAAAAGCCCACCGGTACCCTTTTGGGTCCTTGAAATTCCCCCTCCTGAGGTAATCTATGCCCAGGACGCACGGGGCCTCTGGGCCAGTCACAATGGGGGGCTTTTGCCAGTCATTCCCGGTTAGACTCACTTCAGCTTCCAAAACAGTCAGCTGTTGGGATCCCCCTGTCACTCCACAAATACAGATGGGTTCTGCCCCTTTATACCTAGATGGCATCAGGATGCATTGTGCACCAGGGTCCACTAGAGCCCTTTATTCCTGTGGGTCTGACGTGCCAGGCCATCAAATCCACACAGTCCAATAAACCCTGTTATCCCTCTCCTCCACCTGGCTGGAGGCAGGGTCCCTCTAGTCCTGGTCACAGTATTCATTGCTCACCTTTTGTAAAAATGAACTAGAAGTCTCTTCAAGACGATCAGAAATGTGGTCAGCCCTTCTATACTGTCTGGGAAGCTGCCCACTGGAAACTGGAGTGACATTTTTCCTGGAAGAATCCCCTTTCATGATTGTTTTTCCTTTCAACTCCTGTACCCATGCCCTTAGGGTCGAGGTAGGTTTTCCATCCCACTTCCTCATGTCCTCTCTGTGGTCATGCAGGAAAAACCACAAGTTACCCCGCGGCATGTGCACTCTCTGTTCTCTCTGGATCAGGGGAATGCTTACTTCTAATAGCTGAGATATGAGTCCATACGGGTGGAGAGTAGGACATGTCCTCTTTGAATTGCTGGAACTTCTGGTACAGTTTCTCCACAGCTGCAATGCAGGCCTGTACAGAGGAAGAGATACTTCCTTTGTATTGCCAGAGTTGACCAGCCAAGTCCTGCACTGTTGGTTCCTCACCTTCTCTCCAGGACATTACTGCCAACGATGCTGGTGCACACCGTAGAAATTGATTGCATAGGACCTCGTCTGGATCTGTGGGTAACTGCTCATTATTCAGATGGTTATTCATATTCATTATTCAGGGATCAGCCGGGGTGGATGTATGCACCGCAACAACAGTCGTCTTAGAATCCTGTCGGGTCTATAAGGTTCCCTTGGATGCGTTTGGGCCTCTAGGACATGGGCTGAGTGCATTATTGGTGGGCAGATCTAGTACCACCATTCAAGGGATCTTTGTTCACCCAGGAGTTATTGACGCTGACTTCACAGGACAAATTTGTGCGATGATTTCCACGCCCACCCCCCCGTCACAATACCGGAAAAGACTCGGATCGCTCAACTTGTACCCTTCAAATCAAGTGTCCCTAAGGCAAAACGACAGAGTCGTGAAGGTGGTGGTTTGGTTCCACAGGACTTCCGCAAGTTTACTGGACTGCGGATATCTCCAGCCAAAAGCCACAGATGACTTGCACCTTAATATTGCCAGATGCCCAGCCGTCCAGGATTCAGCTCCGAGGTTTGATTGACACAGGGGCTGATGTGACAATCGTCTCCTTCTCCGCATGGCCTCCTACATGGCCTTTAGCCCCCGCGGGGTCAGCCATTGCAGGACTGGGAGGAACCACACAGAGTTATCGAAGCGAATGACCTGTGGTGGTAAAGAACGCAGAGGGTCAAACAGCTACAATTCGGCCCTATGTCACTACAGCTCCACTCAACCTCTGGGGGCGGGATGTCTTGGCGGCCTGGGGAGTACGTATCGGGACAAATTTTTGATGGGGGCCACTGTACTGAAGGGCGCACAATATCCTACGTTGCCTTTGCGATGGTTAGCAAACAAACCCATCTGGCAACCCCAGTGGCCCCTACCAAAAGAAAAATTAGTCGCCCTTCATCAACTAGTTAAGGAACAATTACAACAGGGACACCTTGAACCTTCTACCAGTCCCTGGAATACGCCTGTCTTTGTAATTAAGAAGAAATCAGGAAAATGGAGATTGCTACAAGATCTCCGAAAAATCAATGCAGTAATGGAAAGCATGGGGGCATTGCAGCCTGGTATGCCCTCACCCACCATGATTCCAGCAGGGTGGGAAATCTTGATCATTGATTTGAAGGACTGTTTTTTCACGATCCCCTTACATCCTAATGACAGACCGAAGTTTGCCTCTACTGTACCTGCAGTTAACAACGCTGAACCTGCAAAGAGATATCAATGGAAGGTCCTACCTCAGGGCATGAAGAACAGCCCGACTATCTGTCAATGGTACGTTGCTCAAGCTTTGTCCGGAATCCGTAAGCAGTTCCCTGAAGCATACTGCTACCATTACATGGATGATATCCTGGTAGCAGCATCCACCCAGGACGAGCTGCTGAAGATACAGCCTCGGCTACTCGCTGCTCTGCATTCTTATGGATTGCAAGTGGCTCCGGAGAAAGTTCAACAGCATCCTCCTTGGAGATATTTAGGAGTCAAAATTTTGGACCAAACTATACAACACCAAGAGGTGCAATTCTCGAGTTCTATTAAGACCTTGAATGACGCTCAGAAACTGTTGGGCGTCATCAATTGGTTACGTCCCTATCTAGGGCTAACCACGGCGCAACTTGCGCCGCTCTTCAATATTTTAAAGGGGGACCCTGAGTTGAATTCACCTCGAAAACTGACTCCTGAAGCGCGACGGGCACTAGAGGAGGTTCAACAGGCCATTTCTGCTCGTCAGGTTTACCGAATAGATCCCTCCATTGATATTACCGTTTTTATTACCACTCCAGATTCTCATCCAACAGGTATCATTGGCCAATGGAACAAACAGTGGTCTGACCCCTTGCATATTCTGGAATGGGTCTTTTTGCCGCACCAACCAAAAAGACAGCATCTACGTTATTTGAATTAATTGCTTGTCTGATAATCAAATGCCGTCAGCGCTGTCTACAATTGGTGGCAGCAGATCCTGCAATAATTGTTCTGCCAGTACAGCAGGAATACTTTGAGTGGAGCCTTACTAACAGTGCTCCTCTCCAAAGTGCGCTGGAAAATTTCTCAGGACAAATTGCATACCATCTGCCTAGCCATAAATTGCTGCAATTGGCAAGATCGACAAGCTTTACCTTGCGGCCAAAAAATAGCCGAGTGCCAGTACAAGGACCCACCGTCTTCACTGATGGGTCTGGGAAAACTGGGAAAGCTATTGTTACCTGGAAGGAGGAATCTGAGTGGCAGGTGCTGGAAGGCCATGAGTCAGGCTCAGCCCAGTTGGTTGAACTGAGGGCTGTTGCCATGGCCTTTCAACGGTTCTCGCAGGTACCTTTGAATTTGGTCACCGATTCTGCTTATGTGGCTGATATAACGCAACGCTTAGATTGTTCACTTCTGAAAGAAGTGAATAATGCGGCTCTGTTTTCTCTGTTAAAAACCTTATGGTGTGCAATTCAAGATCGAGTTCACCCATATTACATCCTGCATACCCATAGTCATACTAATTTGCCAGGCTTTATAACGGAAGGCAATGCCAGGGCTGACATGCTAGCTAACCCCGCATGGGTAGCACCTCAGCCCGATAAGATCGCACAAGCCAAGGCATCGCATAATTTCTTCCATCAAAGCGCACATACCCTGCAGAAACAGTTCCACTTAACGCCCACTGAGGCTCGGGACATTGTCAGCGCTTGCGCTGACTGCCACGGACTTGCGGCACCTCTGCCATCGGGGGTAAACCCCAGAGGCCTAAAGGCCCTGCAGCTTTGGCAGACGGATGTAACGCATGTTCCTGAATTTGGCAGGTTTAAGTATGTGCACGTGTCTATTGACACTTTCTCCTCAGCTATGTGGGCAACTGCTCATACTGGGGAGAAAAGTCGCGATGCCATTGCCCATTGGAAACTCGCTTTTGCGGTCTTGGGCGTGCCTTCTTCTATAAAAACCGATAATGGCCCGGCCTATGTCTCACAGAAGACGCGGCAGTTTTTACAACTATGGGGTGTAAATCATACCTTGGGTATTCCGCATTCTCCTACTGGCCAAGCCATTGTTGAACGCGCTCATGGCACCTTGAAGCGTGTTTTAGAAAAACAAAAAGGGGGAATGCATGGAGAAACCCCACAGAGTCGCCTAGAAAAAGCGTTATACACAATTAACCATCTTACGGTGCCATCAAATTCAAATAATCCCATTATTTTGAATCACTTTCTTTCGTTGCAGTCTTCAGGCGAGACGCACCTGCCCCGAGCAAAAGTCTGGATACGGGACCTACTCACTAAGACGTGGGAAGGCCCATGTGAGCTTATTGCTTGGGGTCGTGGGTATGCTTGCGTTTCCACAGATACTGGGATACGATGGCTACCCGCAAGATGCGTCTGCCCTGACCTGCAACATCAGAAACAGAACAGGCAACATCCGAACGATGGCCAGAATGGAGATCATCCATCAAATGACCCTTCTAATGGAAATAATGACATCGGCCATCAACCTGTTCCTTCCACGAGTAGAGACTAAATTTCAAGTCTCTGTCGGAGTCAGAATGTTAGAATTAATAACTAAATGTATGACTGGTTTGCTAGATGTATCTCCCATGGTATTGCTGAAAAATCTCCCTGCTTGATTTAAACTAATCTTAAAACAAAAAGGGGGAATTGTGGAGAAACCTTTTGGCTGCTGCAGCATCCTGTGAAGGTTCTTTCCCTATGCAGGCTAACTAAGAAACACCTGTAGCTCGTTACACTGGGAAAGTTACCTTGAAACAGGTGCTGTAGCATTCAGCCAATCACTCTGGGAGATGGATGGTCAAGTGACCAATAGCCTTGACCCATCTAGCAAATCATGTGACTCCTGACTATTTAAGGCAGGGCGTTTACTCCTAAGGGTGAGGCATTTCCTCCTGAGCCTTGGAGGAGTGTGGGCCTTCCTTAGAGTAAGCCTGAAGCCTTCGCATTAGAGCATTGGTCTACTTAGAGCCACCTGAAGCCTTCCAGCTGCGACAACTGCTCATTATTCAGATGGTTGTAAATCACCTCCAGCACAGCTAACTCCCTCAAGTACTGGATACCTCTTTCCATAGTGGTCCACTTGCCTGGGTGACATGTCATATCATCCTTGAAGGGGTACCTTTCCTTCACGCTTGACAGAAGTCGCCTCCAGAGGCTGAGGATTTTTTTTTTTTTTTTCCAATTGCATTGTCGATGTCCTTTTCCCTGGACAAGGATCTCAGCTGCCTGGCTTTCCTACCATCTAGTTCCAGGCCATCAGCTCCATTATCTCAGCATCGGAGCAGCCAGGTAACCATGTTCTTGTTTTGAAGGCGGCTGAAATCCTTCCACATATCTCACAGCTCACCTTGGGATAGAGATCAGAAAATCAGTCTCATGTGTGGGCTCTGCCTCTTCCTGTTCTTGTGATGGCCCTGGTTCATCTTCATCCCTTACTAAGTGAACTGTTTTTTATGCATTTTTTCTTCTGTACAGGGGCAACTGATACCAGAACAGGGGGGTTCTCTGGTTCAGCTGCAGTGTCTGTCATTTTGTCATCAGATCCAGGGACCTCCTCTCCCCTTTGAGAGTGCTGAAGAGTGTTAGACAAGGCAGCTCGGTAGGCGTGGGCCCAGCCTCAGCACATTGCACTGATCTGGGTCTCCCAGGGATCGCCAGGGTGACAGCATAGTTTTTCCAAACATTCTATCAGTTTTTCAGGATTCTGCACTTGTTCAGAGGTGAAGTTCCGAAACACTGGAGGTACCAACTGTCTTAGGCCTTTGCCCCTGCTCTCCCACACGCCCTGCCACTCATAACTATGTGGCCTCAGGGCGGATCTCTCTGGGATATCGTTAAATACTCGTTTAACTCCAATCAAAACCCGAAACACCTTCAGGACACAGAGCATTGAGACCACGCTGGCTAGGACACTCCCAGAGTATTCAAAATCCTCAAAGGCCGTTGTAATCAGCCGGAATGAGAAGGGCGGGGTGCAGAACGGGGGGAGGGGAAAGGGACCCTCTCCTGCCTTCCCCAGGGACTGGGCGCGGTTACCGGCAAATTGCGAGAGGTGGCGCCCGAGACACGGGCACGATGCCAACGCCACGTACACGGACCAGCCCAGCTGCGTGGCCAGCGCCGCGATCGTGTCATAAAGCGATATGAGACAGGACAGCACAATGAGAGCCCGGCCCCCTCTGCCCGCGGTGATGAACAGCCCCGCAGGGAATACATCGGAATACAAGAAGGACATAGAGCTACTGGAACGAGTCCAGAGGAGGGCCACGAAGATGATCAGAGGGCTGGAGCACCTCTGCTATGAAAATAGGCTGAGAGAGTTGGGGCTGTTCAGCCTGGAGAAGAGAAGGCTCCGGGGTGATCTTATAGCAGCTTTCCAGTACCTAAAGGGGGCCTACAGGAAAGCTGGAGAGGGACTTTTTACAAGGGTGTGTAGTGATAGGACAAGGGGCAATGGATTTAAACTGAAAGAGGGCAGATTTAGGTTAGATATAAGAAAGAAATTTTTCACTCTGAGGGTGGTGAGGCAGTGGAACAGGTTGCCCAGAGAAGTTGTGGATGCCCCATCCCTGGCAGTGTTCAAGGCCAGGTTGGATGAGGCTTTGGGCAACCTGGTGTAGTGGAGGGTTTCCCTGCCCATGGCAGGGGAGTTAGAACTAGATGATCTTTAAGGTCCCTTCCAACCCTAACCGTTCTATGATAAACCAAGCACACTCAACCAGCTAGTTATGCTGCGCTTGATGCGCCCTGGGACATGGTTGGTCCTTTGGGCTGCCAGGGCACACTGCTGACTCATATTCAACTTGCCATCAATCCAACTGCCCAGATCTCTTTCTGCGGGGCTGCTCTCCAACCTCTCATCCCCCAGTTTGTATCTATAACCAGGATTACTCCATCCCAGATGCAGAATTTGGCACTTGCTCTTCTTAAATTTCATATGATTGGTGATTGCCCAGCTCTCTAGTCTATCCAGATCTCTCTATAAGGCCTCTGTACCCTCGAGGAAGTCCACAGCTCCTCTTAGTTTAGTATTGTCGGCAAAGTTACTTAATGTACATTTGATTGCTGCATCCAGATCATTTATAAAACATTAAAGAGCACTGGCCCTAAAATTGAGCCCTGGGGAACCCCACTGGTGACTGGTCGCCAGCCTGATGTAACCTCATTTACCATAACTCTTTGAGCCTGACCTGTCAGCCAATTGCTCACCCATCGTATTATGGACTTGTCTAGCTGTGTGCTGGACATATTGTCCAGAAGGATACTGTGAGAGACAGTATCAAAAGCTCTGCTAAAATAAAAAAACACATCTACTGGCTTCCCTTGGTCAACTAGATGGGTGACTTTGTCATAAAAGGAAATACTTATTTAAGCTGGACTTTCCCCTTATGAACCCATGCTGGCTATGACCAATGACTGTGTTGTCTCTCATGTGTTTTTCAATAACTCTCAGAACAATCTCCATAATTTTACCAAGCACTGAAGTGAGACTGACAGGCCTGTAATTACCAGGGTCTTCTTACCCTTCTTGAAAATCAGGACAATATTTGCCAGCTTCCAGTCAACTGGGACCTCTCCAGACTCCCAGGACCATTGAAAAATAATGGAGAGAGGTCCCATGATGACATCAGCCAGCTCTTTCAGTCCCCTGGGATGAATCCCATCAGGCCCCATAGACTTATGTGCATCCAGCTGGAGCAGCAAGTCTTGAACAAGTTCAGGGTCAGCTGGGAGTTTATCATCTCCCCAATCATGGTCTTCCAACACAGGGCTCTAGGGGTCCCAGGACCCATCGTCGGTGTTGAAGACAGAGGTAAAGAAGGCATTAAATGTCTTTGCTTTGTCTACATCCCTATTTGTGAGGTGACTGACCTCATCAAGCAATGGACCAATGTTATCTCTGATCCTCCTTTTGCTGTTAACATATTTTTAAAAGCCCTTTTTGTTGTCCTTCACAGTGCTGGCCAGTTCAAACTCTAATCGAGCTTTGGCCACACAAATTATCTCCCTACAGTGGCAAACAGCATCTCTATAGTCCTCCTGTGTCACCTGTCCTTGCTTCCAATGTCCATATGCTTTCCTTTTCCACCTAGAGTTCTAGAAGATCCCTGCTCAGCCAAGACAGTCTTCTGCCCTGCTTGCTTGACTTGCAACATTTTGGAATTGCCTGCTCCTGTGCTCTTAAAAGATGGCTCTTAAAAAGTGACCAGCATTCATGGACCCTAATACCTTCAAAAGCAGATTCCCAGGGGACCTTACTAACTAGAAACATAGAATCATAAAATCAGAATCATTTAGGTTTGAAAAGACCCTTAAGATCATTGAGTCAACCGTAAACCTAACACTGTCAAGTCCACCACTAAACCATGTCCCCAAGCACCACATATACACATCTTCTAAATACCTCCAGGGACGGTGACTCAACCACTTCTCTGGGCAGCCTGGTCCAATGCTTGACAACCCTTTCAGTGAAGAATTTTTTCTTCATATTCAATCTAAACATCCCCTGGTGCAACTTGAGGCCATTTCCTCTCGTCCTATCACTTGCTACTTAGGATAAGAGATGGACATCCATCTCGCTACAACCTCCTGTCAGGTAGTTGTAGAGAGTGGTAAAGTCTCCCCTCAGCCTCCTTTTCTCCAGGCTAAACAATCCCGGTTCCCTCACCTGCTCCTCATAAGACTTGTGCTCTAGACCCTTCATCAGCTTCTTAGCCCTTCTTTGGACACGCTCCAGCACCTCAATGTCTTTCTTGTAGTGAGGGGCCCAAAACCAAACACAGTATTTGAGGCGTGGCCTCACCAGTGCTGAATACAGGGGGACGATCACTTCCCTAGTCCTGCTGGCCACACTACTTCTGATGCAATCCAGGATGCTACTGGCCTTCTTGGCCACCTGGGCACACTGCTGGCTCATATTCAGCCAGCCGTCCACCAACACGCTCAGGTCCTTTTCTGCCAGGCAACTTTCCAGCCACTCTTCCCCAAGCCTGGAGCGTTGCATAGGGTTGTGGTGACCCAAGTGCAGGACCCAGCACTTGGCCTTGTTGAACCTCATACAGTTGGCCTCAGCCCATCGATCCAGCCTGTCCAGAGCCCTCTGTAGAGCCTTTCTACCCTCAAGCAGATCAACACTCCCACCCAACTTGATGTCATCTGCAGACTTACTGAGGGTGCGCTCGATCCTCTCATCCAGATCATTGATAAAGATATTAAACAGAACTGGCCCCAATACTGAGCCCTGGGGAACACCACTTGTGACCAACCATCAACTGGATTTAACTCCATTTGCCACAACTCTTTGGGCCTGGCCATCCAGCCAGTTTTTTACCCAGTGAAGAGTACGCCTGTCCAAGCCATGAGCAGCCAGTTTCACCAGGAGAATGCTGTGGGAAATGGTGTCAAAGGCTTTATTAAAGTCTAGGTAAACAACATTCACAGCCTTTCCTTCATCCACTGAGTCAACTAGCTCCTTCAGCAGCCTGAAGTCTGCTCTCCCCATATCCAGGGACAAAGTTTCTCTGGCAGGTTTTTTCCTATCATCTCCAATGATTTGAAACTCAACTGCTTCGTGGTCACTGTGACCAAGACAGTCACCAATCACCACCAGAGTTCTTCTCTGTGGTTTGATGAAAACTTATTGTAACTTGAAAATCATCAAGTTGTGATTTATATTTACCTCATTGTCTTGTATCAATAAAATATATTGCTGCTTCTCTCTTACAAGTTAAGTGCATCACTCCATCTGTGACAAATTGACGTAGTTGGCAGGATGGCAAGTAGTATCACCGATTATTTACGGAGGCATGGAGTGAACCCAAGTCCCAACTTCTCAGAAAAGTGGGCTCCTGACATTTGGCATAATTAGGAAGCCATTGAAGAGCACCTAAAATAACTAGGGGCCACACAAAGGATGGAAAGGGGAAAGGAGTTATCTGCAAGATGCTAGGTACCTGTTTAAAAGCTGTATATCAAGAAAGGGAGAATAGAAATAGAAAGGAGAAGGACCTAGAGAAAGAAATAGAAGGTAGAAAAGCAACTGAGCTGTTACTGTCTTTAAAAACTGAACAGCTGCAGAAACAGTTACAGGAAGAAAAGGAGAAAAGACAAAAGTTGGGAGAAAAGGTCAAGATGATGCTTCTGCAGGGTCCCCGCGCCCCTGACTTCCTACAGATTAGGAAACTAATAGTATCTCTTTAAGATTGGGATGGAGACATCTGGGGTGATTCTGATCCCCACAAATCCTCCTGAATATGAAGCCACATCCATTGTTAAAACAGAAGGAACTGTGGGACCTTGGAGTGGTCATCCACAGCATACTACATGAACCATCCCCTGGGATCTCTTTCAATTGACAAATTTGCAAGAGAGATTGTGATGGTTTGATGGGGGGGGGAGGGGGGTTCTGGTGGCAGGAGAGGGGATTTGCTCCCTGTGACCTCCCGGTTCTGGCCACCAGATTGGACTCCCATCCCCCTCGGGATTTGAGCCAATCAGTGCCTCTGCGAATTGCCCTATTTAAGCTGGGACAAAGGAACCGGAAAAGGTGTGCCTTTGCCCAGGAGCGAGGAGAGGGGAGGAGGGTGCTGTCCCGGCTCCCGGCCGGGCGGCGGCCCGCGCCAGGCCGGTGCCACCCGCTGAGGATGGCCGCGACAGAGCCGCTTGGGGAACTCGGGGAGAGCCCCGCTCCCAGGGTGCCCACCGGGCCGAGTTCACCCAGAGAGGACTGAGATCTGAGAGAAACGGCTACACAGACACCAGGTCAGTGAAGATGGAACGGGACAAGGTGTGCCGGAGCTGAGTTTCCCCTGCAACCGGTGGCGAGACGTCAAGCGCCCCCCCTGCAGCCAGGACGGTCTCGGTGAAGCAGAGATCCACTCGCGGCCCGTGGAGAAGCCCATGTTGGAGAAGAGATGCCTGGGCCTGAGGATGGTCGTGAAGCATGGGACGCACGACAAGGTAGAGGCGCATCTAGAGTCTGTGTGACGACCCACGCCAGAGCAAGTGACAACAACTCCCTAAGAATCCGAGACTGTGGTAAAGCCCGCACTGGAGCAATCCGATGGGGAAGGATTGCATCCTGTGGGTAGGACTCACACTGGAGAAGTTTGTGGATTTTCCTCATGAGTAGGGGATCCACTGGAGCAAGGGAACAAAAGGGTGTAAGGACTCCTTCTCCTTTAAGAAAGGAGCGGCAGTAACAACATGGATGAACTGATCTGCACTCCCCCATTCCCTGTCCCCCTGCGCCGCTGGGGAAGGAAGGTAGAGCCGGGAAGAAAAGGAAAAGCGGGGGGAGGGTGTTGTTTTTAAGATCTGGCCTTGTTTTTTTTTATCCTCTTGATTAACTGGTTTTCTTTGTGTCTATCTTTTCAAAGTAACTGTTAATAAAATGAATTGTTTTATTCCCAAGCCGAGTCTGTTTTGCTCGGGACCATGGTTGGTGGGTGCTCCCTCTGTTCTTGTCTCGATCCTCAGTCCCTTTATTACATTTTATTTTTTCTCCTCTCCACTTTACTGGAGAAGGAGTGAGAGAGTGGCTGTGTGGAGTTTAGTTGCCGGATTGGCCTAAACCACGACAGAGATATAGCAGGAAACCAGGTGAAACTGAATACTTGTGGCGAGTATGCTGTAGTGGTTTTTGGACTGAGGGTCGAGACAAGAACCGAGAGGGAGCACTCAACAACCATGGTCCCGGGCAAAACATGACTCAGGCTTTTTCTTAAAACAAAACAATTTATTAACAGTTACTTAACAAGAGACAAAAGGGAACAAAACCGGTTACTTGAGAGGAGAAAGAGAAAACAAGGCCAGATCTTAAACACAACCACCTCCCCACCCCCCTTTCCTTTTGTTCCTGGCTCCTTTCTCAAAGGAGGAGGAGTCCTTACACCATTTTTCCCTTGATTCAGTGGATCCCCTACTCACGAGGAAAAAATCCCCAAACTTTTCCAGCGTAAATCCTGCCCGCAGGATTGCAATCCTTCCCCATGGATTGCACCAGTTTGGGCTTTACCAGTCTTGGCCTCTTAGGGAGCTGTTGCCACTCGCGTCGGCGTGGGTCGTCCCACGGACTCCAGATGCCTCCACGACCTCGTCGTGCATCCCATGCCTCATTATTAACAGTACCTGGTCGTGCATCCCCTGCTCCACGACCTCTTCTAGGCTCAGGCATCTCTTTCCCCGACGTGGGCTTCTCCACAGGCTGCGAGTGGGTCTCTGCTCCACCAAGTCTATCTTGGTTGCAGGGGGGGCCACCTGCCAGCTCACCACCGATTGCAAGGGAAACCTCAGCTCCGGCACACCTCCTCCCGCTCCATCTTGACTGACCTGGTGTCGGTGTGGCCGTTTCTCTTAGATCTTAGTCCTCTCTGGGTGAACTCGGCCCAGTGAGCACCCCGGGAGTGGGGTGCTTCCCGAGTTCCCCGGGCCGGCAGCCGTCTGGCCGGTGGCCAGGGAGCGAGGGCAGTGCCCTCCTCCCCTCTCCTCGATCCTGGGCAAAAGACCTTTTCCCGTCCCTTTGTCTCAACTTAAATAGGGCAATTCGCAGAGGCGCCGATTTGGCTCAACCCCCCGAGGGGGATGGGACTCAGATCTGGTGGCACAGGGAGCAAATCCCCTCTCCTGCCACCAGAACACCCCCCCACATCAAACTATCACATATGCCTAAATGGTGGTGACTGAATGAGATTGAGTGAGGACGAAGCAAACAGCTATTTGGGTCTGGGTGTTACAAAACTTTGTCAAAATAATCAAGTAGAAAAGTTTAATAGAAAAGCTGAAAAGCAAAATGTGTAAGTTAGGATTGTTAAATTTAATAAGTAACTATAGAGACCTCACTAGAAAATTACTGGATGTTTTAAACCAAGGACCATAAAGACCTCGCCAGCCAGCTGCTGGATTCGTGTATTGTTTTAAGCCAGAGAACCATGGAGTTCTCACCAGCCAACCACTGGGAGTTCTTTTATTGGATTAAGAAACAAATAAAGTGGTCACGGACACCAGTTCTGCTGGTTGAAACCCCCCTTTGTTACCCCTTCCCATCTTGATTCGAATATTAAGGATTATAATCAGTAAAAATAAGTAGAATTAACCAATGACTGTTATAGGGTAGGAATATTGATAAGGTGATGTAACTAGCAAAACCAATCATTTTAAAGGTCAAATTTAAGAGCGAGAATAATATGCAATTTTATGTAAAAGAAGTTATGTAACGATGATTCAACAAAAAAGTCTATAAAAACCTATGGATTCTGATACTAAGGTGGACACACTTGGACAGAGCTATCCCCCATGTCCCCAGTGCTGAAATAAAGGAGTGTCTGTTTATCTACCTTGTGTAGATGAGTTTTCTTCCTGGCTGGTAACATGGGAATTTTCTTAAATTTAGGACCCAACTCGACAAATATACCTCATTCTATCACCAGTCAAGTAGCTTATTGGGCTGGAGGAATAGACAGCATGGAGAGAGGTGAACCCTCCATAATCCCCATTAAATCTCTAAGTGAGCTCTCTACAGCCATCACAAAAGTCACTTGCATACAAGCCATGCACAATCCAGGACCCCATGATGTCTCACTCCCTGCTACAGTAGTGTGAAATATGTTCATTTGATTCGTGTCAATATGGGACAATGGATGGATGTGCAAATAAGTGGCGAGGAGTAGGGTGTGCTTATTCAAGATAAGTGATTGTCTTAGTTTAAGATCTCTGTGAAATGCAAAAACATAACCCTGCAAAATGCCTCATGATGCTACTAACCAGGAGCCCCAATTGTGATTAATGAGTTCACCTGATACATGGCAATATAAAACAATGTTAGGGCCGCACAGTGAAATATGACCTTCTCTGTATATGTAACCTTTAACCATTCTGTTCGTTCTTGTATAACCGTAGTCCTACAGAAAGCAGAATGGTATGGATATAGTTCTCGCTTCTTGCAAAAGCCACCTAACGTTTTGTTTTTTTTTTTTCTCTTCTTCTTTTGCTTTACTGCCAGTTGCAAGGTGTTAGACAAGAGGGGCCTAGGGGCCTGTATGCGCTTAATCTCTAATCTCGCTTAACCACTTTTAAGTTAGCTTGCTTAAGTCATGTATCTGTAAGTTGCATAACCCTTGTGTAAGATAAGCAGGAGGCAAGATGGAGAACAAGGACGGTCCTGATGACTTTGCAGAGCAGAGTCATGATGACTTCGCTAGTTTTCTGGGGAGGTGAAAAAGTCATCACGAGGAAGACATACACCCTTCATCCCTGAGACCCCTACTCACGACCACCAGGAGACACTGCGCACGCACAACTGGGGGGGTTAGGGGTGGAGACTATGGAGATGACTTCTCTGAGCTCATTGTAATAAGACCACCTTTTCTCGGAAATAATTAAGAATATGTATTAGTAAAAGGAATATAAACCAGAAATAAGAACTATATGGTGTGCGTCTTGGTGGAGCGGAGACTCCCGGCGCACCCAGCGCTGTTTGCTTGTTTTTATTCGCCTAATAAATTGTAAACTTTAATTAGAGTTCTGTTTGGGACTCACTCATTTATCACATAGAAGAGATTCTGATTGGAGGAACTTCCCCTGAGAATGTGGGAGAAGTGGCAGCAGGAGTGTGGCAAGCAATAAATAAAGCAGAAGTTGAGATTCCACCTGGAAAATGTCAGGGAACAAGTAACGAAGTAAAATTTTTAGGTACTTGGTGGATAGCAGGCAGTGCAGTGATTCCTCCAGATGCCTTAAGAAAAATCAGAGCTACAAATGCCCCAATCAAGGAAGGAGTTATAACAATTAATGGGAACTTTAGGATATTGGAGGAAGCATGTACCTGGATTTTCTATCATTTCCTGTCCATTATACTCACTGTTATGTAAAGGCAAACCCTGGGAGTGGAAATTAGAACATAAAGAGGTGGTCAAAACCCTAACTGAAGAATTAAAAACATATCAGTCACTGGGACCAGTACACCTCTGTTACCCAACAATGAAGGGGTTAAAGTTTTTGTGCAAGAATTTCATGAAGGGTTTAGTAGGCAGTAGGTGATTTACACATAACCTAAAGAACAGAACAAGATGAGCATCCTTGAAGCTGCCAGAAGTGATTATGAAGGGAGACTCTTTATCCAGAACTGTCTGCCCTTGGAGGGAACATCCCAGAAAATGTATAAACTTTGTTCTCATGTTTCTCTGAGCTGTGAACATGCGCAGCAGTGACTTGGTGAAAAGGTAATTCCGGCCGGGGGAGATTGCGACCACCGACTCATGGACCACCTACCCTAAACATACCCCAGCTCTGTGACTTCCAGGAGAGGAAAAACTAACCTGTGCTGGAGTGCCAGTCGGTGCTGCCTATACTGACACATTAACCTTTGATTTGCTGTATGGACCGTCATGGAAATTGCCTGATGGTTCCTTAAGGAGTTTTGCAGGGTGGGGCGATAAAGATCGGCTGTGGGTTCACTCTGACTTTGTAAACCTGAACTTGTTAGAAGTGTCTATTCCTTTGCCCCCACCCCAGATCACAAATACAAAATAAAATCCTCTGCCAGCTGCAGTGCAGACAGGGATTGACGGAGTGGTGAAAGACCTAGAGGAGCGAGATATTATCACTCGCACTCACTCCCCCTATAATTCTCCTGTCTGGCCGGTTAAAAAGCCAAATGGGCAATGGAAGCTCACCATCGATTACAGGCAATTGAATGCCAACACTGCACCTTTTATGGCAGCCGTACCAAACATTGCAGATGGTGGATAATACTCTCATTTTAACTAACATTTGCCAGTTGTATTCACTACTGAGTGTGGTTCTTTTTTTTTTTTTTTTCTTTTCTCCCTTTCAGGAATTTTTGATAAACTGCATGTGGACAAGTGGATATACCTCCTATTAATATTAATTTTAGCTGTAACACTATTCTTACTGGTCATGGTAATCTGGTAACCTAAATTCTTAAAAAAAAAAAGTGGCTAATCGACAGGTTGTGATTGTGATATTATTCTACATTTTACCCTCGATTTATAACCAGAAGAACCCAGAATGGCCATGGTCTCAAGCTTTTGTCCGTTATACAAGCAGCATGGGGCGATACCCCAGCAGCAACCCTTTGAATTTAGCCACTGTAGTGATGCATGACACCAAAGTATACCACTCACAAGAGTGGAAATGGGACAGAAATAAATGGATTTATGTCCTAACAGGAACAATTGGGGAAAATACCCAAGTAGGACGTAGAAATATCAGTGGGTCAACATATGAAAAAGCTTCCCAAATTACGATTTCTAGTAACCTATTGGAAACGGAATGGCAAAAATTCAATCCAAACATCACAATTGGATCCTGTTCCACCAAAGAATGAAACTGTGCTAAGCATGACTCCACTATAATTTGTAGCAGCACATTAGACCCCAGTACAGTAAATGTTGAAGTCACCAAGTCTTGTATCAGTGAACAAGGGAACTGTTGGCACAATTTTACCTTAATTAAACCTGCTTATGTGACATGCCATTGGCAGCAAAAGCAACCTGTCCCACTGGGTCTAACATTTAGATTCAAAATTAATGCTGTGGCCAACTCCTTGATGATGCTTGTTGCAGTGGTCACATATCATGGCACGGATACCCCAGTCACCTTGAATAATGGAAATGGAGTTCTACCCTTTTTCACTGTGGTACGTGGTGATGACATTACTGTACGATGTAGATTGATTAATGAATCCTTCATTAAACCCGTAGCTATGGAATTGAACGCCAAGGTCCTATCATATTATGTGAGGATCAAAAACAAGATTGTTGGTTTTAATTTGGCCTCTGTACAAAATCCTTATAGGATCATATGTAACAAGACCCACTCAAAATATTGGGGAGAATTAAAAATAAATGTTACAACATCTAGTACCAAACCACCCATCATAATCAACCCAAAAATTTTTGAAATTGGACCATATGTAATAAGAAACACAGACCAGCAACAAATGCTGTTTAACCCGTCATGGTCTCTCAAACAAGTTGAATTACTGATGCGAAATAACGTTTCAGGAGTCCAGCCAGCCTGCTCATCATTTCTAAAAACCTCTTATGAAGGATAGACAACCCGGCTGCTGAAATGAACACCAAAATGAACAAGAAGGGACCTAACTGACATCCTGGGAACAGGATTGAGAATTCTAAATAGCATGGATTCTGAAGTATTGATGAACAAACTAGTCACTACAACCAGTGACTTGAATAAATTAGAGCATCCTTTATGGTCTTCCCTATTGGCTTTGGGAACTATTCAATGGCTTTTAACAGATATATTACCAAAATGGGAAAAGATGAATGAAAAAGATCAGGAACCAATCATAGATGCAATTGGTGCAGTCCAAAATAATGTTTCCTTGGCTCTTAGCTGTATTCAAGCTGAACTATGGATACAATCAATAACCGCTTCAATTATAAGGGAAGGTGAAGGTGGCACCTTACCCACTGAAATTAGAAAAGTGATTTGTGATAATGCAATTGACTTCAAAAAGAAATTTCAATCCTGGTGGTACTTAGTAAATTTTACTTATGATTCCACCACCAGCACAGCCACAGCTTTTGTGCTAACCATATACAATGCTTCAGTATTCACAATACACCCAATCATTGCGTTAGGATTGAATCACAACGGAACTATATCCTCTGGAGCATAGAGTATGGGCCCGAAAACCAGAAATAAATAGCAAACAATTGATGTTGATTCATGCATTGTGCGAGAACAACAAGGATTCATTTGTGAAGGTAACACCATCCAGGCCCAAGACATCTGTCTCGACACTGAACAAAATGTTTGTCATTTTGAAATTCGTCCTAATGAAAATGCTGAAACAATACTGGTATATATTGGCAAAGGTTGTGTGTGTCTAAGAACCTTTTGTGATTCCATATCTGTTGACAATGTCGTTGTAGATGCGAAAAACTATTCAAACCTTTGTGTGTGTAATTTTGTTGAGATTATAGGATATGATTTTACTTATTTAGCACCAGTCATATCTTCTCAACTGCTGCAATCAAATCACACTCTGGTTCAAGAACTATCACCAGTATCTATTGGAATGAACCTTACTTTAATGAAGAAACTACTGCAACATCAGGACTTGAAGGAACTGCTGAGACAAGTTCAGGACAATGGTAAAAGGACTCTGATTACCATACATCATGATACTGACGAAATACACCGTGTCCTAGAACGAGTAAGGGAAGATGCGGAACACCAATGGTGGGACACCCTTTTTGGATGGTCACCCACTGCCACAGGAGTTCTCAACAGACTGCTTCACCCTGTTGTTATTCTTTTAGTCTTAACTGCAATATGTTTTGTTTTGTTAGTGGTATTGTATGTGAAAATCTGGAAAATGATGAAAAGCTTAACCTAGCTAAAATCCGTATCTAGTGTGCACAACACATTTGATGTCCCACATGAAATAGACATCCCCAAATTTATTTAGGCATTGTGAAGCTTGAGTGACTATAGTCACGGGGTGGATTACGTGGAAAAATAACAGAAATTGGGGAGAATGGGAGAATATTATCCCCTAAAGTTCAGCTTACATCTTAACATGAGCTGTAATATTAGAGCAGCCTTGAGATAAGACACAATTGCTGCTCCCAGGAATAGAACGCACTTGGAATGGACAAGGCCTGCATCTAGTCAGAAGGAATGCACAATATCTGTGACGTGGGGAACAGAGTGGTACGGAGGTACCGCGGCTCATCCCTGTTATCATGGTTAAAGAATGTCCGGCGAAGATAACCACATATTTACTATTAAGGAAGATGGATTGCAACTCCTGCCTCAGCAATGATGGTGAAATCATGTCCTGAAGCTGAACTTTGCTCATTATAACATCAATAGAATGTTAAAATACACCTTCACCTCAAAAGCTGCCCACCTCTGGGCTGTGCAAAAGTATGTATGACTAGAGTCACTCAAGCTCCATCTGGAAGTAAAGAAATAGTATAAAATGGCGAAAGAGAAGGGGGATGTCAGGGAGAAGACCTCCATCAAAACGTCTGGGATCAGTCGACGGGCTGGACCTCTCTTCCCCCCTCCCATACGAACGCCTATTGGGTAAGAGCTCTGTGTTATGCGCATTTACTTACTAACATCTTGCTAGCTAGTTAGAATTATTATTGATAAGTTGTGGTTTTGCAGTCAGTCCCTGTCACCGGCTGTCTTCAAATCTGTATCTTGACACGAGCATATATAATAAAATTTATCATATATATATATAAATATTAATTTCCAGAAACTCCATAATTGATACAGAGAATATAAGGGATTTGGCCCATTGTGCTGCTGGCAGGGTCCCTGAACAGGTCAAGCGAACACCCTCCGACTTAGCAGGCTGCCCAGGGGGGGCAGGCAGGTTGGGTACAAGGGTCTCATCTTTCTTGGGAAGCTGGTAGACTGGTCAAATTGCTCCCTGACCTCTGTTGGTCTGACCTTGTGTCATAACGTGACACTCAGACCCAAAAGAAAGGGGCGGAGGAAGAGAACTGAGCATGTGAAGTAATTTACATGTAAAGCGAGAGAAAATGAACCAATTGTTTAAGAGAATAACAATGAATATGCAACCATGTTACGAATATGCATGATGATAGGGTATAACTAAGTTTCTGTCCAGAAGCCAGGTGTGCACGCTAGGAGGAGATATCCCCCGTGCACCTGGCGCCGCAATAAAGAATGCCGCTTTCTAAAACTCCAAAACGAGCCTTGGAAAGTTCAATTTCAATTGCACTGACTTTTCGGGTATCAGTTTTGATGACCCAGATGAGACCCTCTCTGCTCGGCTGCAGGACTCATTGAGAAAAAGGACTCCCTTGGGTGCCCCCGGGAATTTTCCCAGACAGACTCCTCACCTCAATTGAATCACTGCAGGAACAGACAAGGACCATCTGAATAAAAGTATTCTTTAAATCATTTTGGTGGCCTGGCCATTAGGGAGCTGTTCATAAACCGTGAGATATATGGAGGAACAGCGTATACCGGGTTGATAGCACCTGAATGGTATACGTTTGGGAATACTTCAGTGTTCATTTGGGTACATTTCGGTATGCATTTGGGAATACTTTTTGGTTCTGACGTTGGAAATTGTACTCTCGGATTTTGCAATTTTGGTTTTGTGCTCTCAGATCTTATAATTTCGGTAATGTAAATTTATGTGCATGTGAGTGAGTGAGTAAGATGTGATTGCGCACAAAGCAAGTGTGGAGGTCTGGATCTGTAGTTCTGTTATTTCGCAAGGAAAACAGCTGTAGAAGGACGAAGCAAAAGGATAAGAGTGAATGATGATTTTAAATAATTTATATTTTGTTTGTGTTTGTGTATTGTTTGTTGGTAGCAATTATAGTAATAATTTGTGTCTGTCATAATATTGTAAAGGAACTCCCAGCTGCATAGTATAATGGGTGGTCAACAGTGGGGGAATTTTGAAAAAGAGTCCGTTAGGACAGCGTTGGAAAGATATTGGGGGTCCCCTGGGAGGAAACGTAAATAAGAAAACTTTAGTCAAATACTGTAACCAGTGGTGGCTGTTATATAAATTGGAAGATGGGGAAAAATGGCTGAATAATGGAATTTTGAATTATAATAATCTATTGCAATTGATGCTGTTTCTCAGAAGAAATGATAAATGGGATGAGGTGGTATATGCTGATATGTTCTTCACTTTAAGAAATCATTCTGAGTGGCAAAAGGAACGTGGTATAAATTTAGCCCCTCAGGGCCCCCTTGTTTTGGCATGAGAAAAGAATAAAAAGAAGGAACAAGGAAAGCTGAAGCGATGTTCAGCATGTAGTATTAGAGAAAGATGCCTGAAAGAAAAAGACCGGGAAAGTGAGGAAAAGATTGAAGATTATATATCATCACCACCTCCTGCATTACCCACAGGGTTTTCAGATGAGGAAGATAACTCAGGAGAAGGGGCAGTGGGAGGATCAACCCTGATTACTGCCCGAACTCGTAGTAAAACAGGACCAATTCTCCAGGCGCCACTTAGAGAAGCTATGGGACTGGCGAGACCGACAAGAATTAAAGTCCCTTTTAATATGGGAGATTTGGATGCTTGGAAAGAAGTGGTTAAAGATTATAGAGATGATCCATTAGGAATTGCCAAAAGGTTTGAATTAATACTTAAAAACAAGACCCAGACTGGAAAGATATAGATATAATGTGAGATGCAATGACTGAAACTGAGAAACAGTTAATTCTAAGAACAGCCTGAACTCATGTGCAGACTCAAATTACAGCCGGAACGCTGACAGGGGGAGTCGATTGGTGTGTTCCTCTGACTGACCCACACTGGGATCCGAATGATAATACAGACTATCGCATATTAGAGCGATATCAAAATTGGATAAAATTTGGATTAGAGAACGCGATCCCAAAGGCTGTAAACTGGTCAGCACTCTATGCTGTAAAGCAAGGGCAAACCAAAACCCCCATGGAATTCTTAGACAGATTACGATTGGCGATGCGTAAATATACCACCTTAGACCCCTCATCTGATGTAGGGCAGCAACAACTGGTATTGTTGGTTTTGGGCCAGTCATCAGAAGATATTAGAAGAAAACTCCAAAAACTAAAAAAGCCTGAAAGTAAAGTAGAATTCAAAGTAAAAGATGCCAAATTGAAAAACAAACTGAAGGTACCTCAAAGATCGAAGAAATCCTAGATCAAGTGTATCCAGGGGTATGGGCTTCTGAGATTCCAGGTAAAGCAAAGAACGCTGTACCAATAAAAGTGGAAGTAAAACCTGGTTCTGGTGCGGTTAGAATAAAACAATATCCTTTAAGGTTGGAAGACCGAAGGGGCATAAAGGAAATAATTGAAAAAAATCCAAGAGTTTGGGTTACTGATTGAATGTGAATCAGAATATAATACCCCAATTTCACCAGTAAAAAAACCGGATGGGAAATACAGAATAGTACAAGATTTAAGGGCAGTAAATAGAATTGTGGAGGATCCGTATCCAGTAGTAGCAAACCCGTACACCTTATTAACCAGCCTGAAAGAAACATATGAAGGGTTCACAGTTCTGGATTTAAAGGACGCATTCTTTTGCCTCACCTTGGCCCCTGAAAGCCGTAATTTATTTGCTTTTGAATGGGAAAACCCCAATTTGGGACATAAAACTCAACTCACTTGGACAGTGTTACCTCAAGGATTTAAAAACAGCCCTACAATTTTTGGGAACCAATTAGCAAGGGAATTGGAACTTTGGGAAAGGCCTCCAGGCAATGGCATTATTTTACAATACGTGGATGATATTTTGATAGCTACAGAAAAGAGAGAAGAGTGTAAAGAATGGACTGTGAGTTTATTGAACTTCCTTGGATTAAGTGTCATTATCGAGTGTCATTACAGAAAGCCCAAATCCTGCAGAAGGAAGTGATCTGTTTGGGAGACCTGATTTTCAAAGGACAACGACAGCTCGGAAATGAAAGGAAAGAGGCCATCTGTAAGACTCCAGAACCAACTACGGTAAAGGAACTTCGATCTTTTCTAGGAATGACAGGTTGGTGTCGCTTATGGATTCATAATTATGGACTGTTAGTGAAACCTTTATATGAACTACTGAAAGACAATCAGAAACAATTAATCTGGACTGACGAGGCCAAAAGAGCATTCAAAGAATTAAAATTAGAACTGATGAGAGCCCCTGCTTTGGGCTTGCCAGATGTGACTAAACTTTTTTTTGATTTACATATGAAAAACGAGGAGTGGCCCGGGGAATTTCAGCCCAAAGGCTGGGACCCTACAAGCGAGCAGTAGCGTATTTTTCCAAACAATTGGATGAAGTCAGCAAAGGATGGCCAGGATGCCTCCGGGCAGTGGCAGCTGTCGTCATAATCATTCAAGAGACTCACAAGTTTACCCTGGGGCAGAAAATATTTATAATTTATAAATACGTTTATAAAGTATACGTTTATACTTCCCATGCAGTAATTTCTGTTTTAGAACAGAAAGGTGGACATTGGTTATCACTGTCAAGATTTTTAAAATTTCAGGCGGTCCTGATGGAGCAGGACGATGTGGAAATTGTTACATCTACAATAGTTAACCCTGCCTCTTTCCTGAGGGATAAACAGGAAACTGACCCCATCATACATGACAGCATAGAGACAATTGAAACTGTCTATGAGAGCAGACCGGACCTGAAAGAAGAACCACTAGAAGAGGCCGATCATACCTGGTATACAGACGGGAGCAGCTTTGTGAAGAATGGAGTCCGAATGGCCGGGTATGCGGTGACAACAACTGATCAGGTAATAGAAGCAAGATCTCTCCCAAAAGGCACATCTGCACAGAGGGCAGAAATAATTGCCTTGGTGAGAGCGCTGGAGCTTGCTGAAGGACTGCGAGTAAATATATGGACAGATTCAAAGTCTGCCTTTGGTGTAGTACATGCTCATGGAGCGATCTGGAAAGAACGAGGACTTTTAACCACACAAGGAAAAGGTATTAAACATGCCGATATGATATTGCGACTTTTAGAAGCAATTCAGCTTCCAACAGCTGTGGCCATCATGCATTGTAAAGGACACCAAAAAGGTAACACTGACAAGGAGGTGGGTAACGAATTGGCTGATTATAAGGCGAGGTAAGCAGCGGAACAAGGTGAGGTATTAAGTTTGATCCCGGAAAAATCTTTATCACTACCTGAAAAGGTAGAATATGATGAAAAAGATAAAAAGCTTATCAAAGATTTAAAAGCTAAGGTTAATCCATCAGGATGGGCAACAGTACAGGACAACAGAGTAATAGTTCCCTTTAGAATACTGTGGATGTTGATAAGAACTGAGCATGGCAAAACTCATTGGGGAACAGAAGCTTTATACAATTCTCTCTCTAAGCAAATAATAGCCCGAAGTTTATTTCAAACTGTGAAAAACGTGGTTAGTAGATGTGAAACCTGTTTAAAGAATAACACAAAGGTAGAGAACCAGGTAAAGTTTGGAAACATCGGCAAAGGATGTGTTCCAGGTCAAAATTGACAAATAGACTTCTTGGAATTGCCTAGAAAAGGGGGGTATAGATATCTGTTAGTATTAACAGATACCTATTCCCGATGGCCTGAAGCATTTCCCTGTCAGACTAACAAAGCCCGAGAAGTGACTAAAGTTTTGTTAAGGGAAATCATCCCTCGTTTTGGAGTCCCTGAAGTAATCTCTTCAGACAGAGGACCGAAACTAAGTAGTGATGTCTACCAGGGCACAGGGACTAGATTCTCCAGTGCATGCATTCAAACCTGGAGATTGGGTTTATGTTAAAACCATTTCAGGTCACCACCTCGAGGAAAAGTGGAATGGACCATTCCAGATGTTGCTGACAACCTACACGGCGATCAAGATCAGAGAACGACCTGCTTGGATTCATTACTCATGGGTGAAGAAAGCGCCTGAGGAACAATGGACGGCAGAAGTCACAGGATCAACTACAATAAGACTGACCCAGTGTTAATTGTCGCAATTCTGATAAGTATGATCGAAACGGTAAACACTTCCACTCTAAGCTGGCCATGGTCTCACGCCTACCTTAAGTCTACAGGAAGTATGGGACCATCTTTCAAACAATCGAACTTAAGTTTAGCTACTGTAGTTATGCACAAAATGCAAATATACTCAGAACATGAGTGGGGCTGGGACAGGGACAATGAGGCTCCCCTCTTGATGGGAACAATTGAAAGGATCCAAATAGGTTGCCGAATGATCAATAGAACCATCCATGAGAAAGCGATCCAAATTGCTGTAGAAGGAACCAATAATTCTGTGCTCACAAAGAATCTTTGTGCCCTCGAAAATGAAAAACTGGAATGCTGGAGCAATTTTACATTAACCCAGCCTGTCTTTATAATCTGCCTCTGGAATACCCAGAAAGGTGACATGGCACTCACATTTAAATTTAAAATGGGCCCAATGAAATTCGGAAAGTGATTTGGGAAAATGCAAATAATTTTGAAAAAAGATTCCAATCTTGGTGGCGGCTAGTTAATTTTACTTACGATCCCAAAAATGATATGGTCACAGCCTTTGTGTTAACTATACACAATGCTTCGGTATAAACTATATACCCAATCATTGCATTAGGACTGAATCACAATGGAACTACACTATATCCCTTGGAACATAGAGCGTGGGCTAAACTTAACTAAAGTGTTAAACTTGGAAAGTTCAATTTCAATTGCACCGACTTTTTGGGTATCACCTTCACGACCCTATTATAGCTGAATGGGGTTTCGCTGAACATGCTACTTACTGTAACCTATTCCAAACTGGCCCAGATGGGCCAAAAATCACCTTTATTGTTTAGCTCAACCACATTTAAAAAATTAGAACAATGATACTCTGAATGGGAAAAGGGACTTCTATCTTTAGTCCAAGCAGTTAAACAAGGTGAGAAAATACATCAGGGGCAACCTGTGCAAACTAGAGGACCATTTAATGTACTAGAAGCAATCCTAAAGGTGACTGCTCCCCGAGAAGGAGTTGCACAAAACCCCACCATCGGAAAATGGTATGCCTACCTAACAGGAGTTGCAGAAAATATGCAATTAACTGAAGGACACACTAAGGCTTCCAAATTGCAGATGCCTATAAACACAGATCTTCTGGCATTGCAACAGCCTTTTAAACCTTCACCGATTCTGAATGCACGACCCCTCACTGAGAGTATACCAACAGAAAACATTTGGTTTACAGATGCTTCAGCAAAAAGGATAAACAGTAAATGGCAATATAAGGCCGTTGCATTAGATATTACCACTGGCGAACAATAATAGAAGAAGGTGAAGACAATGCACAAGTAGGAGAAATAAGAGCAGTTGTTTTGGCAGCACAGAAAGGAGCAAAAATCATATAAGTAGACTCTTATGCTGTGTGGGCCGGTGCCACACAGTGACTCTGTCAATGGGAAAACTTGAAGTGGGAAGAAAATAGATCCCCAGTTTGGAGAAACAAAGGTTGGCAATTATTACTAGATATGGCCAGGGAAACACATTTCAAAATGGGATACAATCACAGAATCATAGAATCATAAAATGGTTAGGGTTGGAAGGGACCTTAAAAATCATCTAGTTCCAATCTTCCTGCCATGGGCAGGGACACCCTCCACTACACCAGGTGGCCCAAAGCCTCATCCAACCTGGCCTTGAACACTTCCAGGGATGGAGCATCCACAACTTCTCTAGGCAACCTGTTCCAGTGCTTCACCACCCTCAGAGTGAAGAATTTCTTCCTTATATCCAATCGAAATCTCCCCTCTTTCAGTTTAAAGTCATTGCCCCTTGTCCTATCACTACATGTCCTTGTAAAGGCCCCCTTCAGGTACTGGAAAGCTGCTATAAGATCACCCCGGAACCTTCTCTTCTCCAGGCTGAACAGCCCCAACTCTCTCAGCCTGTCTCCATAGAAGAGGTGTTCCAGCCATCGGATCATCTTCATGACCCTCCTCTGGACTCGCTCCAGCAGATCCATGTCCTTCTTGTGTTGGGGATCTCAGAGCTGAACGCAGTATTCCTGGCTTAAGGTAAACTTCCGGGCTTCTTGAATATTCAGGATGACTGCTGCCACTGCCCTCAGGCAACTGGGCCATCCTTTTGCGGCAACATCCAGTTGTTTGGAAAAGTACGCCACAGCTTGTCTGCATGGTCCCAGGTCCCATGCCAGTATCCCTAATGCTATTCTCTGAGAAAAATGGTTTACTCACATCAGGAAGTCTCAATGCTGGCGCTGACACCAGGGCCTTTTTCAGCTGGTGGAATGCTCCGTATCTCATTGGAGGTATTTTTGGCTGGATGTTACTAAAGAATACAGCGGTTTAACAAGCAAGCCATAGTTGTATATCCAGAGCCGACACCACCCCATCATTCCTAAGAAAGTTCGTAGCTCTTTCACAGTCTGTGGTTGGGGGGTCTGGCATATGGCTTCTTTCCGGGCTTGACCCAGGAAACGCTGACCGGCACTGATTTCATACCCAGGATTTGTAACTTGTTGCAATGTTATTTGTGCCTTTCTCTGAGAAACCTGGTACCCCTGGAGCCCAAGAAAATTTAGTAAACTTACAGTCCAGATGACACAGGATTCTCTGGTCTTAGTCGCGGTAAGGAGGTCGTCTACATATTGTAATACTTTTCTTTCTTCTTGTGGTGGTTCCCATGACTCTAGGTCTTTTGCTGGCTGGTTTCTGAAAATCGTAGGGCTGTTCTTAAAACCTTGTGGCAACACCGTCCAGGTGAGCTGGGTCTTTCGACCACTCTTGGGATTTTCCCATTCAAAAGTAAAGATTTTCTGACTGGCTTCATGGAGAGGGAGGCAAAAGAAGGCATCTTTTAAATCTAAAACTGTAAACCAAGTCAAATCAGGAGTCAGAGTGGTTAACAGGGTATATGGATTAGCAACCACAGTGTATTGATCCTCTGTTATTTTGTTTCTATGATTGGACGAATCCCTTCCCTATCTTCCTTTTTAGTGGGTATTGTTTAATTCTTACCGCTCTGTGTTCGCTTTTCAAATTTATTACCACTGGCTGGACATTTGTGGCACATCCTGGTACATCAGTTGCCCAAACTCCTGGATACACCCGGTCAGTGATTTCCGTGTCGATTTTCCTTCTGTGGGAATATTAACTAAAAGCAAGCTCATTATTTGTACATACTGATGATCATTTACCTCCAGAGTAATTTCACCTTTCTTGAATTTTATCGTGGCTCCCAATTGTTCTAATAGATCTCTTCCCAAAAGGGCTTTTGGGGAGTTTGGCATATACAAGAATTTATGAATGCCCACTTGCTTACCCAGTTTATATTTTAAAAATTCAAAAAGTAAGCCTTTTCACTCTGGCCAGTTGCTCCTTTTACTACAATGTAATAATTTCCTAAAGGCATTAAGGCTTGATTTAAAACGGAGTATGTTGCCACCGTATCTAGTAAAAATTCCATTTCCTTTTGTTCCTCCCCTAGCCTCATAGTGATCTTTTTCAAGATCCTCGGCAGTTTTTATGACTAATTGTTTCTTTGTCTCAGTTAACATTCTAGCAATAATTGCATATCATTCCAATCAGGGTTGTGCTGCTTTATTATGAATCTAAGATTTTGGGTGGTGCTTACTGTATCGTTGCGATATTCCTGAGCAGCTGTCTTCCATTCCCTTAAATCATTATAGGAAAATGGTACCTTAATTCTTATTGTCCCACTATCCGGTCCTACTGCTTCCCGGAGGGGTGCCTGCAGAATTGGTGCTGTTGGCTGCTCTGCTGCCGCCGGCTGTTTTTTCTTAGTGCGGGAGGATATCGGGCTGTCTGGAGGAATAGGGGTCTCGTTTGAGTCCTCATTTCGCTCCTGAGACTGAGGGGGAGGCTTGAAAATATCAGTTAGATCTTGTTCTGTGCCCTGGCGGGTTTTACTTTTTCTAGTACACCTTTGTCCAATGCTGCAGGCTGAGCAGCAGCTTTTTAATTTATTTTTGTTCTCCCTCTTGTTTTCTTTTTCTAATGTGAGGACTATAGGATCTCGTGGAGGCATTAGTCTGCAATCTCTCTGTCATTCAGGGTTATTTCGGAGAACAAAGAGCATATCTGCGTATTTAACTTTATCCCATTTTTCTTCCCTTCTTAGGAACAACACATTAATTGTAAAAGCGTGTCATAGTTTAGTGTTCCACCCTCACTGGGCCATTTAGCTTCATTTTCTAGCTTATAAAGCAGCCACCATTGGTTACAATATTTGATTAGTTTCTTTGTATTCTCTGTGCCTCCTTGTCCCACTATATTTTTCCAGTGTGTTAATATACACCCCAAAGGGGATTTTTCATAAGGTTTACTTTTCCCTCCCCCCATTTCACTTACTTTCCCTTTACTCCATTTCTCCCTTTTAACTGCACCTTAATATTCTGTCTGATGCTCATGTGAATAATAATACAATTTTTAGTTTGTCACTCGCTTTGTCCGTCTCCAGCTGTTTCCCTCATGGGAGAACTGAACCACGGATTCAGACTCTGCACTGGCTTTGTGCACAATTACACGTCTCACTCACTCACACGTACGCTTTTACGGTATCACACGCTTCACTCGTCTCCGGCCGCTCTCCTCGCAGAGAACACGGGACCATGGATCAGAACGTCACACTTGCTCCGCAGCCGGGCTGCGTCTCACTTGCTTAAACACTCACTCAGTGATTAATCACACAATCACACATTTCAGGGCTGGCCCAGCAAACTTATACAAACATTAAAAGGCCTTATTACATGTGCTGATGTTAGATGATATAAACTTTGAATGGTATAAACTTTACGAAATACACGGTACCAGATTTTGCAATAGATAACAGTATATAGAGATTTCAAATCGTCCCCGTTGCTTTCTGACACCTCTCACCCTTTTCAGGGTATAGGGCCAGGTGTGGCTGGAACGAAATGTCTTCTCTTGTTACTTACACAAAACACAGAATGACAGGAACAAGAGAACATATAACAGAGGAGATAACAGACAATTATCAATCCAGCTATTACCCCTCCTGCAGCTGCCAATATTCCATAAGCCATAAGACTGTGAGGTTGCGCTACTTACCCACCCCTCTGTGTCAGACTCAGTGTTCGGGCACCCAAGTGAAATGCCAAAACAGCGCCTCGCCCTTCAGGGAAGTAGCGACAGCCTCTGAGTTTGCTCGATCTGCTCGCAAGATCGCTAGCGGCCTGCCAGTCCCTGGTTCTTGCTGGTCCAGTCTCCGGATCTGGATTCCAGCTCACCAGTCGCTGGTCTCAGTCTCTGGTTCTTGCTGGCACAGATTCCAGCTCACCAGTCTCTGGTTTCAGTCTCTGGTTCTTGCTGGCACAGATTCCAGCTCACCAGTCTCTGATCCTCTAAGGCAGCAAACTCCCCAGGGCCCTCCTTACCACAGGGCACCCTGCCCTGCCCGGGGACAACGCTGCACGCTGGACGTCTCCGTGCGATTTACCAGCAGCCCCATACGCCGGACGTCTCCGGCCATTCTTACCCGAACATACCGTTTGTCTGCGGCTCAGGAAGTCTTTGTCTGCCTCTGGGTAATCGGCTGAGGAGAGGAGGCTCCTCCGAGGAAAGTTCTCGGGGCGCGCCTAGGGGCGTCCGCTCCGCGGTCGGTTCCACAGTCGAGCAGAGAGGCTCCTGGCTGGCTCGCCAAAACTGAAGTGCGGAAACAGACTCCACAACTTGGAAAGTTGTAAAGTAGGTATGTTTATTGCAGCGCTGGGTGCACGGGGGTGTCGCTGCCGTCTCGGGGACGGAGAGAAGAACGACACAGAATTCAGGTGCAGGAGAAAGAGCCAACGCCAACAGCAGGAGCAGCAGCAGCAGTATCAGCCGCGGCAGCAGCAGCATCAGCCGTTTATTAATTACAAATCCGTATATATATATAACATGGTTCACAAGGATGGCCAAGGCAATTGGTCGCTTGACCATCCACCTCCCAGAGTGATTGGCTAAATGCTACAACACCCATTTCAAAACAACGTTCCCAGTGTGCCATAAACAAGACTGCATAACAAGCTACAGGTGCAAGATAAAGTCTTAGTTTACAAAAACCTCAAACTGTTTCTCAGCTAGCCTGCATGGGAAAAAGAACTTTCACAGGATGCTGCAGTAGCTGGAAAATTTCTGCTTCTAGCCTTTTTGTATCCACAATTCCCCCTTTTTGTTTAAGACTAATTTAAAGTAGGCAGAGAGATTCTCCAGCAATGCCATAAGAGATACACATATAGCAAACCCAGTTATACGTCCAGTCATTAATTCTAAATAGCCTTAAGGGCTCTACATTCTGACTCCATAACATAAGAAACTTTACGTTCAGTCTCTGCTTGTAGAAGGACCGGGCTGATGGTCGATGTCTTGGTCGTCATCAGGAGGATCATCAATCGAATGATCTGCATTCTGGCCATCATTTGAAGGTTGCCTTGGAGGTTGCCTGTTCTGCTTCTGGTGCCGCAGGTCAGGGCGAACGCATCTTGCAGGTAGCCATCGTACCCCAGTATCTGTGGAAACGCAAGCATACCCACGACCCCAAGCAATAAGCTCACACGGGCCTTCCCACTTCTTAGTGAGTAGGTCCCGTACCCAGACTTTCGCTCGAGGCAGGTGCATCTCGCCTGAAGACTGCAACGAAAGAAAATGATTCAGAATAACAGGATTATTTGAATTTGGTGGCACTGTAAGATGATTAATTGTATATAATGCTTTTTCTAGTCGACTCTGTGGGGTTTCTCCATGCATTCCCCCTTTTTGTTTATCTAAAACACACTTCAAAGTGCCATGAGCGCGTTCAACAATGGCTTGGCCAGTAGGGGAATGCGGAATACCCAAAGCATGATTTACATCCCATAGGTGTAAAAACTGCCGTGTCTTCTGTGAGACATAGGCTGGGCCATTATCGGTTTTTACAGAAAAAGGCACGCCCAAGACCACGAAGGCAAGTTTCCAATGGGCAATGACATCGCGACCTTTCTCCCCAGTATGAGCAGACGCCCACATAGCTGAGGAGAAAGTGTCAATAGACACGTGCACATACTTAAACCTGCCAAATTCAGGAACATGCGTTACATCCGTCTGCCAAAGCTGCAGGGCCTTTAGGCCCCTGGGGTTTACCCCCGATGGCAGAGGTGCAGCAAGTCCGTGGCAGTCAGCGCAAGCGCTGACAATGTCCCGAGCCTCAGTGGGCGTTAAGTGGAACTGCTTCTGCAGGGTATGTGCACTTTGATGGAAAAAACTATGCGATGCTTTGGCTTGTGCAATTTTGTCAGGCTGAGGCGCTACCCACGCAGGGTTAGCTAGCATGTCAGCCCTGGCATTGCCTTCTGTTATAAAACCTGGCAAGTTGGTGTGACTATGGATATGCAAAATGTAATACGGATGAACTCGAGCTTGAATTGCACACCACAAAGTTTTCAATAGTGAAAACAGAGCCGCATTATTCACTTCCTTCAAAAGTGAACAATCTAAGCGTTGGGTTATGTCTGCTACGTAGGCAGAATCAGTGACCAAATTCAAAGGTACCTGAGAGAACCGCTGAAAAGCCATGGCAACGGCCCTCAGTTCAACCAACTGGGCTGAGCCTGACTCGTGGCCTTCCAGCACCTGCCACTCAGATTCCTCCTTCCACGTAACAATAGCTTTCCCGGTTTTCCCGGACCCGTCGGTGAAGACGGTGGGTCCTTGCACTGGCACCCGACTATTTTTTGGCCGCAAGGTAAAGCTTGTCGATTTTGCCAATTGCAGTAATTTATGGCTGGGCAGATGATAAGCAATCTGTCCCGAAAAGTTTTGCAGCGCACTTTGGAGAGGAGCACTGTTAGTAAGGCTCCACTCAAAGTGTTCCTGCTGTACTGGAAGAACAATTGTTCCAGGATCCGCTGCCATTAATTGCAAACACCTTTGGCGGCATTTGATTATCAGACAAGCGATCAATTCAAACAATGTGGATGCTGTCTTTTTTGGCTGATGTGGCAAAAAGACCCATTCCAGAATATGCAAAGGATCGGGCCACTGTTTATTCCACTGGCCAATGATACCTGTAGGATGAAAATCTGGAGTGGTAATGAAAACAGTGATATCAATGGAGGGATCCACTCGATAAACCTGACGAGCAGAAACAGCCTGTTGAACCTCCTCCAGCGCTCGTCGCGCTTCAGGAGTCAATTTTCGAGGTGAATTCAACTCGGGGTCCCCCTTTAAAATATTAAAAAGCGGGGAAAGTTGTGCTGTGGTTAGCCCTAGATAGGGACGTAACCAATTGATGATACCCAGCAATTTCTGAGCATCATTCAGGGTTTTAATAGAACCCGAGAATTGCACCTCTTGGTGTTGTATAGTTTGATCCAGAATTTTGACTCCTAAATATTTCCAAGGAGGATGCTTTTGAACTTTCTCCGGAGCCACCTGCAATCCATAAGAATGCAGAGCAGCGAGCAGCCGAGGCTGTATCCTCAGCAGCTCGTCCTGGGTGGATGCTGCCACCAGGATATCATCCATGTAATGGTAGCAGTATGCCTCAGGAAACTGCTCGCGGACTCCGGACAAAGCTTGAGCGACATACCATTGGCAGATAGTCGGGCTATTCTTCATGCCCTGAGGTAGAACCTTCCATTGATACCCCTCCTCAGGTTCGGCATTGTTAACTGCAGGCACAGTAAAAGCAAATTTTGGCTTGTCATCAGGATGTAAAGGAATAGTGAAAAAGCAATCCTTCAAATCAATGATCAGGATTTCCCACCCTGCTGGAATCATGGTGGGTGAGGGCATACCAGGCTGCAATGCCCCCATACTTTCCATCACTGCATTGATTTTTCGGAGATTCTGCAACAATCTCCATTTTCCTGATTTTTTCTTAATTACAAAAACAGGAGTGTTCCAGGGACTAGTGGAAGGCTCAAGGTGTCCCTGTTGTAATTGCTCCTGAACTAACTGATGAAGGGCGACTAGTTTCTCTTTTGGTAGGGGCCACTGGGGTTGCCAGATGGATTTGCTTACTAGCCACCGCAAAGGCAGCGTAGGATACTCTGCACCCTTCAGCACAGTGGCCCCCATCAAAAATTTGTCCCAATCCGTACTCCCCAAGCCGCCAATACATCCCACCCCCAGAGGTTAAGCAGAGCTGCAGTGACATAGGGCCGAACTGTAGCTGTTTGCCCCTCTGCATTTTTCACCACCACAGGTCGTTCGCTTAAATAGCTCTGTGTGGTTCCCCCCAACCCTGCAATGGCTGACCCCACAGGGGCTAAAGGCCACCTAGGAGGCCACGCAGAGAAGGAGATGATTGTCACGTCAGCGGCCATGTCGATCAAACCTCGGAGCTGAATCCTGGACGGCTGGGCATTTGGCAGGATTAGGGTACATGTCATCTGAGGCTTTTGGCTGGAGATGTCTGCGGTCCAGAAGACCTGCGGAGGTCCCGTAGATCCAAAGCCGCCATCTCCACGACTTCGTTGTTCTGTCCTGGGAATACATGACTTGAAAGGCACAAGTTGAGCAATTTGAGTCTTTTCAGGAATAGTGACAGGGGGGGTGGGTGTGGAAACCATAGCACAAATCTGGCCTGTAAAGTTAGCATCAATAACTCCTGGGTGTACAAAGATCCCTTGAGAGGTGACACTAGATCTTCCCACCAGCAATGCACTCAGTCCCTGTCCTAGGGGCCCGAATGCATTCAAGGGAACCTTATAAACATGACAGGATTCTAAGACGACTGTTGCTGCGGTGTGCACATCCACTCCGATTGATCCCTGGGTGCCGGCTCTAAGCTGGCTGAGTAGGCCTGTGTCGGTGCCATGCCCTGGGGAAGTATTTGTGTCTGAGAGCACATCCCCTTTGCGCTCCTGGTCAAGTTTCCCGAGCGTGTCAAGGGTCGACCATTGGCATGGTACATAGATTGACAGTATTTTGCAAAATGACCTGGCCTATCGCATCTCTCGCAGTGAGCAGCTTCCCTGTTCTCCTTCTTCTTCTTCTTTTGTCTAATCTGTTTCTGCTTGCTCTCAACCTTAGGTTGCCTTTTTAGTCCACAATCAGAATTTAATTGAATAGGCTGCAGAACTGCAGCCAGAGCAGACTTAGAATCCTCAGATCCCATTTTGGAACAGGCTTCAACCATGTCTGTTAGTGTGGGTTCCCCTGGCAAAGCATCTATGATCTTTCTACACTCATCATTGGCATTATCTCTTGCTAGTTGTCTGCACAACAGCTGCCGCAAGGTCTCATCTTCGATCTGCTTCTCGAGGGCGGCAGCAATCTTTTCCACGAAAGATAAAAAATGCTCTTTCTGCCCCTGAGTTATTTTCACATATCGTGTTTTAGGAGCAGCCATGTCTATACCTTTTAATAGGGCTCCCATGCCAATCTTCTGAGCCTGCTCAAGGACCTGAGGATGCCAGGTGGCTTGAAGATCAGGATCAGAAAAGGCATTAGCTCCCATAAGAGCATCTGCTGGAACTCCATGTCTAGGATCAGCTGGAGGTAGTTGCATATTCCCAGCCGCAGCTTTCTCAGCCATCCTTCTCCAATTGGCCTCAAAAACTGAATATTGTACAGGTTGAAATAATACCTGACCTAAATGCCTAATATCAAATGGAGGCAGCAGGTCAGTATTCAGCACTCTAATAATCTGCATGACTTCAGGAGACCCTAGCCCATATTGTGCCACTTTGGATTGCAAATCTTGGACCACTTTCCAAGCGATAACTTCATGTTGGTCAGACTGACCTGAGTTAGGAAGAGCTTTCTGTACAGGAAAGGCTTGGATGATACCCTCTGTGGGTCCACTACAACCTTGATCTACCTGCACAGCACCTTGAGGCACTATAATAACTCGCTCAGGTCCCTTTTCATCTTTAGGCCTCCCGACTTTCTCTATTAAATCCCAGTCCCCAACCTCCAGAGCCCGCCTCTTGACCGATTCCCAAAACCGCTTTGAATTTTTTGGACGCACAGTCACACTACATTCGGGAAGCGTCCATGGACGGTTGTAGGTCAGCTGTGTTACTGGTTGCCGATGTCTGACCACCGCCACAGTTTCCCGCAGTGTGGTAAGCGAGTCTGCAGTAACACTGCTTGCATCGTCGGGCCTCACGGATGAGGAAGGCTGGCAGGGCACAGGTGCCGGGCCAGCAGGCGGTGTAGCGGCGGAGGCTGTGGACGGTTGCGGAGCTACGCACGGCAATGCAGCTTGGGGGGCTGCGGCTTGCGGCGGCATCACTGTCCGTGCAGGCGCCGCCGTCGGGGGGGGGTGCCGGCGCCGCACTCGGCGCCACTTCCGGGGCCGCCGTCGCGGTCGGGGGGGCTGCCGGCGCCGCGCTCGGCGCCTGTCGCACCGCCTCCGTCAGCACCACTAGTTGCTGTAGTATTTTCCGCAAATGCGTCGTACGCTGGTGTGCCGAGAGATCCGCCACCGGCGTCTGCGCCGGGAAATGCGCGGATGCTGGCGCGGGACACTAAGGCGCCGGAGCCGACGCCACCGTGATACCTCCTGCCCCTCCCGGCTGCGGTAGAACCCCGGCTGCCGTGCCTGACTGCGGCAGTGGTAGAGCCGTAGGAAGGACAGATCCCGCTGCAGTAACTGAAGCAGCCGGCTGTACGGGCGGCCGTAGTGCGGAGGAGGAGGGGGGGGCGCTCGGGCGGAGGGTGGGGGACGCTCCAACACTTTGCTTTGACCGGTTAGTTTTGCTAACTGTTCCACTGGTGAGGGGTACTCAGGCGGAACATAATCCCGCGGGGAGGGGTAGGACCTCCGCGCAGTCCCCGCGAGTCTCTCAGTGCCCGAGGGCCGCGGAGACGCGGCAGGTACGCTGCCTGTGCTGTCCGGGGTCAGTGTTCCCTCAAATAACTCATCGTCCCCTTCAGAGCCTTCACCCGCAGATTCGTCAGAGCCCGGTAATTCTTTTCCTTCTCTTCCTGCTGTCCACTTCCACATTATATCGTATAGGGACCACCACGTACATAGCAGGTCAAGTACGCTCTTATCTCCAAGCATGATCTCATGAAATAACTTATCCCCTAACAGTTCCCAAGCTTCTGGGTTAAGGGCAGTGTCTGGATCAGCTACGAACTCATGTTCTGCTGCCCAATTTAGCAATTCACAGAGAGCTTCATCACTTATGTCAGCTCCCACGATCGTTATCACATTTTTGAAGGCAGAAAATATCGTGCTTTCTTTCACGGAGCTTTGCCCCATCTTCTCAGTCTAGAGTTTTGTCCCCGGAGCCTCGGGGGAAGCACGTACCTTCTAAATTCAGTTGCGGTTGTATCACGTCGGGGTCACCAAATGTCGCTGCTGTCTCGGGGACGGAGAGAAGAACGACACAGAATTCAGGTGCAGGAGAAAGAGCCAACGCCAACAGCAGGAGCAGCAGCAGCAGTATCAGCCGCGGCAGCAGCAGCATCAGCCGTTTATTAATTACAAATCCGTATATATATATAATATGGTTCACAAGGATGGCCAAGGCAATTGGTCGCTTGACCATCCACCTCCCAGAGTGATTGGCTAAATGCTACAACACCCATTTCAAAACAACTTTCCCAGTGTGCCATAAACAAGACTGCATAACAAGCTACAGGTGCAAGATAAAGTCTTAGTTTACAAAAACCTCAAACTGTTTCTCAGCTAGCCTGCATGGGAAAAAGAACTTTCACAGGACGCTGCAGTAGCTGGAAAATTTCTGCTTCTAGCCTTTTTGTATCCACACAGGGGATCGCTCCACCACAAACGTGCACACCCGCTGTAGCAGTTTTCTTGTATTTATACAGACATACTCATCACCCCCTCCCCCAAAAGGGCAGTCTCTCCCTGGAGATCATTTCCATAGCCCCCGCCTCAGGATCCGCCTCAGGCTCCTCCTTGACACGCCTCCTGGTGGTCGTGGGCAGGGGTCTTTGGGATGAAGGCCGTAGGTCTTCCTCGCTGTGTGTTTTCACTTCTTCCCTAAAACTCTAAAACTCTTGTTTTGGCTGGGCCTGTAGAGCCAAACCGTTTCCCTGGCCTTGAGTGGACACCTGGTTGTCTCCTACTTGTTATTGCTTGAAGACAAATGTTAGTTCTCCTTAGTCCTTATCTCTCCTCTTTGTCTGTTTTTCTCCCTATGGGTCACAAGTTACAACCTTGCCATCGTTTATTTTGTCTCTCTTACCGGCCTTCTTTTTGGGTAGTTAGTGTTTCAAAGCAGGGATTAGTATTTGATAACTTCTAGCAATTCACAGAGCTATTTCACAGAGCTATGTATTTCCCAGAGTCTTATGCCTATTCTTATACCTATCCATAGAAATAATAGCTAATATAGTCTTATGTAGTCTTATGCCTACTCCTATACCTATCCCTGTATCACCACCAGGTGACGCTCAAAATTAATAAACGAGCTCCACATCACCATCCCCCTCTGCACCACCGAATACAAAGACTGAGCCAGTCCCAGCACCGATGATCTTATCAGTGTTACACCGTGCAGTATAGCAAAACCCTTAATTACCGATAACATACTTTTCATGCCGGTCCAACACCCAGAGCCAGAAAACCGCATAAACATTCCGCCTAACATCATATAGGGTAAATAAGGCAATAAATTATAAGTGTCCGGTAACATGTATGCAAGCATAACAAACAGCATTCCAGCCAGCAACATCGTTATCTCAACCCCTTTGGGCCCCACGTTGGGTGCCAATTAGGACTGTCGTGGGTTAGGCCGACCCCCCCCACACAGCCTGTTACTCCCCCTCCCCCACCCCCAGGAATGAGGGAGAGAATTAAAGGAGAAACGGGAAAACCCGTGGGTTGAGATAAGAACAATTTAATACAGATGATTTAATACACAGGGTAGATGCTCACCACCCCCTCTTATCCGCAGCTCGTCTCATCCCGAAACTGCAAATCCCAGACGAACGTGAGGCCCCGAAATAGAGAGGGGCAGAGAGAGAGAGAGTACTCTGAGAGTGGGAGTACTGGGAGAGAGAGAAAAAAAAAGGCAATAGAGCAAAAGTGCAGCAAACGCAAAAGAGCCAAAGCACAAAAGCCTTTCTTTCCAGCTGACCCTCACTTTTATACTGGGCATGACGCTGCATGATATGGAATACTGATTGGCCAGTTTGGCCCTCAATCTTAAGTTCCACCACAAATCACAAGGGGAATCGTGTCCCCCTTGTCCTGGCTATGTTCCCCCCTTATCCCGCCGTGCTTCTGCACTCCGGCACACTGAAAAGTCCTTGGAGTTTCACGTCCAACCACAAACATCATCTTGCTATCAGCATTCTTCTCAGAGCGAGCCTCTGAGTAAAACCAAAACACGGAGCTCTTCTAGCTGTTAAAAAGAAGAGCTAGCTCTGTCCCAGCTAAAACCAGGACAGTTCAATAGTCCTCTTTCTTTCCATATTGCCCCGTGCGCGTGCACGACTCCAAAGGCATATTTAGAGTCTGTGTAGATGTTCACAGCTTTTCCTTGGGCCAATTCCAAGGTGCGAGTCAGAGCAATTATTTCTGCCTTCTGCGCAGAAGTGTTTATGGGTAGAGGTCTTGACTCAATTACCTTTTGACTGTTGGTAATGGCTTATCTGGCATGTCTTTTACCACTCAGGACATAGCTGCTCCCATCCGTGAACCAGTTCTCCATGTTTTCCATGGGACTGTCTCTCAGATCCGGATGGCTGGAATAAGTTGATTCGATAGTCTCCAGACAGTCATGGCGCACTGGCTCTCCTGTATTTCCGCTGAGGAAAGAAGCTTGGTTGACAATGTTAGTGACCACAATCTTCACATCATCTTGTTCTATCAGTATAGCTTGATATTTCAAAAATCTTTGTGGGGAGAGCCAATGTCCACCCTTTTGTTCCAATACGGCCGATACCATATGTGATAACAACACAGTCATTTTCTGGCCCAGGGTAAACTTTTGGGCTTCCTGGATGTTTAGCACTACGGCCGCGACCGCTCTCAGGCATCCAGGCCAACCCTTTGCAGTTGCATCTAGTTGTTTGGAAAAGTAGGCAACTGCTCGCCGATATGGGCCTAGATCTTGTGCTAGTATTCCTAAAGCAATTCTTTGTTTCTTGTGGGAGAAAAGGAGAAAAGGTCTATTCACATCAGGGAGTCCCAATGCCGGAGCCGACAAGGCCCTTTTTAGTTGCTCAAAAGCTTGTTCTGCTTCCTTGTCCCATTTAAGGTCTTTTTACTCAGTCCTTGTTATCAATGTATACAAAGGTTTGACAAGCACTCCATAGTTATAGATCCATAGCCGGCACCACCCAGTCATTCCCAGAAAAGTTCGTAACTCTTTTACTGTTTTAGGTCTCAGGGTCTGACATATTGTTTCTTTCTGAGCTTGTCCCAGAGTTCTCTGTCCTGCACTAATTTCATAATCCAGATAGACCACTTCACGCTGCACCATCTGGGCTTTCTTCTTTGACACTCTATATCCTTGAAGTCCTAAGAAGTTTAATAAACTTACAGTCCATGTCACACATGCAGCTTCAGTTTTAGTGGCAATTAAGATGTCGTCTACATACTGTAGCAGTTTCCCTTCCTCAGGTGGGGCTTCCCAGGACTCAAGATCTTTTGCAAGTTGATTACCAAATATGGTGGGGCTATTTTTGAATCCTTGTGGTAATATCGTCCAAGTAATTTGAGTTTTACGTCCGCTTTTAGGGCTTTCCCATTCAAATGCAAATATTTTCTGGCTGACTTTGTGGAGAGGGAGGCAAAAGAAGGCATCCTTTAAATCTAAAACAGTAAACCAGGTTAGTTCAGGTGTTAATTCAATCAGCAAAGTGTATGGGTTCGCTACCACTGGGTAAAGATCTTCAGTTATTTTATTTATGGCCTGTAAATCTTGGACTATTCAATATGATTCATCGGGCTTGCGGACAGGCAGTATGGGGGTATTAAAATCAGATTCACATTCTTTTAATAACCCCAGCTGCAAAAATTTTTCTATTATGGGCCGAATTCCTTCCCTGTCCTCTTTTCTCAATGGATACTGCTTAATTCTTACCGGTTGCTGTCCTTCCTTAAGTTTAACTTCCACAAGTGGAGCATCCTTTGCTCTCCTGGATACATCAGTGGACCATACTCCGGGATATACCTGATCCAGGATTTCCTCATTGATTTTTCCTTTGGTGGGGACACTGGCTAGAGACAGACTCATTATTTGAATATACTGTTGATCATTTACCTCCAGAGTGATTTCTCCTTTTTCAAACTTAATTTTTGCCCTTAACTGTTCCGATAAATCTCTTCCCAAAAGTGCTTTTGGAGCATCGGGTAAGTATAAAAATCTATGTATCCCCCATTGTTTCCCTAATTGGTATTTTAATGGTTTACAAAAATATGCCTTTTCTGTTTGGCCAGTTGCTCCCTTTACAAAAATGTAATCATTTCCTAATGGCATTAATGCTTGATTCAAGACCCAATATGTTGCCCCTGTATCAATTAAAAGTTCTACTTCCTGCTGTTCTGTCCCTAGCTTCACCATAACCAGAGGATCCGCTAGGGGAGATTCTCTGGGTCCCCGTCAATCCATGTCTACTTCAGCAATTATCCTCTCATTCCTGTTTCTATTTCTCCCTTTCCTCAATTCAGGGCAGTTTCTTTTCCAGTGTCCTTTCTTTTTGCAAAAGGCACATTGGTCCTTTTCCACTTTCCTAACCACTGCTATCACTTGCCTTTGTCCTTTCTTGTATTTCTCT
The DNA here is from genome assembly GCF_009769465.1 of Tauraco erythrolophus. Classification (NCBI taxonomy): domain Eukaryota; kingdom Metazoa; phylum Chordata; class Aves; order Musophagiformes; family Musophagidae; genus Tauraco; species Tauraco erythrolophus. The sequence goes on along the minus strand of NC_141497.1, from coordinate 26,872,579 downwards.
TCTCGATTACTAAATATTCTCCAAGCTTCATTTAACAATACCTCTAAATTTCTGCTGTCCGGTGGTCTAATTTTCTGTAATTTTCGCCTTATATCCCTGTTAGATTGCCCTAAAAACAAGGATACCAATTGCTGGATTCCTACCTCTGAGCTAGGATCTAAAGGAGTATGTTTTCGCATTATATCCCGTAATCGGTCCAAAAATTCAGAAGGTGTTTCTGACAGACCCTGTTGCACAGCATATAATGTTGACCAATTAATTGCTTTTGGAATCACTTTTTCTATTCCCTTTAAAATCCATTCCTGGTATGCAGAAAGTTTATCCCTTTCTGCTGTCTGGTTGGGGTCCCATTTAGGATCCTGGAGGGGAAAATACTACTTTACATCCTCTTTCCTAACTTTATGGTATTCTTCAGCTAGGTCTCCAGCAGTTTTTATAATCAATTGTTTTTCCGTTTTAGTTAGATATCCTAATAATAACTGTATATCTTGCCAATCTGGATTGTGTTGTTTTATTAAAAATTGAAAATGCTTAGCAGTTTTATCTGGATCCTTTTGATAGCCTCCTGCTTTCTTTTCCCAGGCTTCTAAATCAGAGGTTGAAAAGAGTACCCTCAACAATACTGTTCCCCCATCTGATCCCACTGCTTCCCTTAATGGGGCTTGGAGAACTGACGGGGGTATTTGCCCTCGTGCTCGGGTCATAATTGGACTTCTATCCAGACTATTACTATGTGGGCCCCGATTTAAATTAGTACTATGTGGGCCCCTATCTAAACTCCTACTACGTGTTTTTCCACTACTTTCCTGTTGTGAATATGCATCAATATCCTCTTCCTGACTTTGTCTTTGATTCCGTGGTGGGGGCCTAAGCATATCCAAATCTACCTCTTCAGCCTGTATTGTTTTATCTGGTTTGTTGCATCGCTGTCCTATATTACATGACGAACAACACCTCTTAAGCTTCCCTTTCACTTTGACCTCTCTTTCTAAGGCAAGGACCATAGGATCCTGTGGTGGTCCTATTCCACAAGCCCTTTGCCATTCAGGATGATTTCTTAAAGTAAAAAACATATCAGCATATGATGCCTCGTCCTGTTTTCCTTCTCTTCTTAAGAATAACATTAACTGGAGAAGTGTATTATAATTTACAGACCCATTAAGTGACCACCTCTCTTCATCTTCTAATTTATATAATGGCCACCACTGGTTGCAATATTTTATTAAAGTTCGTTTATTTTCTGTTCCCCCAGATCCTACGATATCTTTCCAATGAGTTAATATACATCCTAAAGGACTTTTCTTCAATATTCCCCCTCCACTCTGACTATTACCCATAGTTAAATTACCACTACAGGAAATGCTGTACTCTTCACTAAACAGCAATATATTATAATTGTTATAATTATTGCTCCTCCAACAATTAACAAAACTTCAACAGTCCCTAGCATCAATTTTCCTTAAGACAAATATTTAGATGGTATACCCCTATTTGTCTGACAACAATAATATCGTACCCAGGGGGCACAATGTAACAGAGTTATAGTCCCGTACCTTATACAATATAGCTCTAAAGTTTGACTGAGATGAAACCTTTGTTCCCCTTTTATGTATTATAATATACTTATAACACTTAACGCAGACAAAAGTACTACACCTTTAACAAAGCAGACAATAATTTTAAGCTTTTGACTTTCAGACGCAAAACCGTAAATTACTCACGTGCACTCACACACAAGTACTTTTAACATAGGATACCTAGGCATATTATAAGTAAGACATATGATCATTTCTCCAGTTGATATCCCTCCAGTAGCTGAAAATAGTATTTAAGTAATTATATCACAATCGTGAGAGGCCCGTTTACCCTTCTCCTGCTTCTTATACAACCATTAGCAGGTCCGTCCTGGCTCCCGATACTGGGATGCAACAGTAATCACGGATTTGCTCATTAGCAAATTCCCCTTATTCAGTATTTCCTGAGTTTCTATGGCACCAATCATTCTTATCCAGCTGGACTGAGCTGAGATAATGAACTACTAATTACTACTCAACTCAAGGTACCTATCCTGCCTACAAGAGGCAGGCCATTTCCTCCTGGCTGCAGAGGATGCAACAGCGTCCTTGGTGCCGCAGCCCAGGCTGGTGAGCGACAAGTTTCAAGCTGGCTTCCGGTCTCTGGGCAAGCACTAAGCTCTTTACCCCACGTAGGACGTCTCCTCACGGCTTACGGGTATCCCACTCCTATATGTGATCACGCAATTACTATAAACCCAGGTAAAACACGAAACATACCTTGTCCACTTTTAAGATGGTCCTTGTCAGTTCCTGCAGTGATCAGCTGAGTCTCCGGAGATCCTCCAAGAACTCTCAGGGCGCACCTAGGATGCCCGCGGCTCAGTCAGTCCCACAGGGAAATGGAGAGTGTCCCATCTGGGATGCCAAAACTGACGTGCGGAATAACACTCTATAATCGAAATTATAGAATCGGTATGTTTATTCAGCGCTGGACGCACGGGGGATCGCTCCACCACAAAACGTGCGTGCCCACCACAGTAGCATTCTCGTATTTATACAGAAAAATGTTATATAAGCATAAGTTTTCCCCGAATAGGTGGCCTTATTACAATGAGCTCTGAGAAGTCATTTCCATAGTCTCCAACTTTAACTTTTCCCAGTTGCCCGTGCGCAGTGCCTTCTGGTGGTCGTGAGTAGGGGTCTCAGAGATGAAGGCCGTATGTCTTCCTCGTGATGACCTTTTCACCTCCTTGAAAATTAGCAAAGTCATTATGACTGTTCTCTGCGAAGTCGTCAGGACTGTCCTTGTTCTCCATCTTGGTTCCTGCTTATCTTATACAAGGGTTGTGAGACTTACAGATATATGGCTTGAGCTGAGCTGACTTAAAAGTGGTTAAGCAAGATTAAGGACATCTTAGCCCCTCTATCAATCACTCCTTGGCTCTCCAGCTGACGAATCAACTTATGGATAGGAATCACAGAGTCTCGGTTGGTGCAATATTGCCATTGGTGCACTGTTGTAGTAGCAATTGGCACTTGCTGTTCTTCGACCCTCAGCAATCCCACAGCAGAAGGGTCCTCTGAGAGACCAGGCAAAGTAGACAACTGCTTGATTTCCTCTGTTTCTAAGGCAGCTATATGAAAAGCCCATCGATATCCTTTTGGGTCCTTGAAATACCCTCTCCTGAGGTAATCTATGCTAAGAATTCATGGAGCCTCTGGGCCAGTCACAATGGGGTGTTTTTGCCACTCCTTCCCAGTTAGGCTCACTTCAGCCTCCAACAGAGTCAGCTGTTGGGACCCCCCTGTCACTCCAGAAATGTAGATGGGTTCTGCCCCTCTGAAGTTCAATGGCATCAGGGTGCATTGGGCACCAGTGTCCACTAAAGCCTTGTACTTTTGGGGGTCTGATGTGCCAGGCCATCGAATCCACACGGTCCAGTAAACTCAGTTGTCCCTTTCCTCCACCTGGCTGGAGGCAGGGCCCCTCTAATATTGGTTATCATATCCATTGCTCACTTCTTGTACAGGAAGATCAACAAGATTAGGATAAAGGAAAGGATTGAGAGAAAGATTAGCTCTCCTATATGGTCTGAACTGCTCACTGGAGACTGAAGCAAGGAAAGGATTAGGGGTAGAATTAGCATTAGCTCTCCCACTCGTTCTAGGAAACTGCTCACTGGAGACTGGAGCAACAACTTTCCTGGAAGAACCGGAAAAATCCCTATTTCTGGTTGGCTTTCCTTGCAACTGGCATACCCTTGCCTCTAGGACCGAGGTAGGTTTTCCATCCCACCTTCTCATGTCTTCTCCATGATCACACAGGTAAAACCACAGCATGCTCCATGGCGTATACCGTTTCACTTGAGTAGGGGAACGCTTGCTTCTAGTAGCTGAAATACTCATCTGTGCAGGTGAGGAGTAGGACATTTCTTCTTTAAATTGTCAGAACTCCTGGAACAGTTTCTCCACAGCTGAGATGCAGACCCATAGGGAAGTACTCTCTTCATATTGCTGGAGTCGAGTGACCACATCACCCATGAGTGGTGCGTCTTCTCTGAGATCCATCACTGTCAGTGAGGAAGAATATGATGGTGGTGCACTCCATAGAACGTTCCACCACATGGGGCAAGTGCACTGGACTTCATCTGGATCTTTGGGTAAACACATGTTTCTCAGGTCATAATAAATCACCTCTCACACGGCTAGTTCCCTCAGATACTGGATACCTCTCTCTATGTTGACCCACTTGCCTAGATTACATACAATCACTTCCTTGAAGGGATACCTTACCCTTACACGTGCTAGGAGCTGTCTCTAGAGGCTGCAGACTTGTGCCCTTTTTCCAATCGCTTTATCAATGCCTCCATCCCTAGCAAGGGCTCCCAGTTGCCTGGCTTCTCTAAAATCTAAATCCAGACTACTGGATTGTCCCCCCATTGTCCCAGCATCTCAGCAGCCAGGTGACAATGTGCTCACCTTGATGATAGCTGCAATCTTTTCGAATGTCTTGCAGCTCATTCAGGGATAGAGATCAGGTTGTTACCGTCTCATCTATGAGATCTTCTTCTCTCCTCCACCGAGTTCTTCCTTGGGGGTAAGCAGGACGTTTTCCCACTCTCTCCCATTGTCATGACAGCCCTGCTTTAGAGTAGCTTGCCTATTCTTCCGTCTCCAGTTCTGTCTCTGCTCTCTTCCACCAAGTTCCTGCTCAAGAGTAAGCAGAAAGTTCTTCCTCTTTCTCCTGTGTTCATGATGGTCTTGCTTTAGAGTAAACTACTTTCTCTTCTTCCTTCAGTTGCTATGATGGCCCTGCTTTCTCTTGTGGAGAAACCTTTTGGCTGCTACAGCATCCTGTGAAAGTTCTTTCCCTATGCAGGCTAACTAAGAAACACCTGTGGCTCGTTACACTGGGAAAGTTGCCTTGAAACAGGTGCTGTAGCATTCAGCCAATCACTCTGGGAGATGGATGGTCAAGTGACCAATAGCCTTGACCCATCTAGTAAACCACGTGATTCCTGACTATTTAAGGTGGGGCATTTACTCCTAAGGGTGAGGTGTTTTTTTCTTGAGCTTTGGAGGAGTGTGGGCTTTCCTTAGAGTAGAGCCTGAAGTCTTTGCATTAGAATGTTGGTCTGCTTGGAGTCATCTGAAGCCTTCCTGCTGTGACAACTGGTGACCCTGATGTGATCCAGCCGCAACTAAGATCTGAAGGTGCGTGCTTCTGTACATGGGGCTCCAAGGGATGAACTCCAAATTAGAATGATGGGATAAAACTCCACAAAAGAAAGCATGATGTTTTCCATTCTTAAACCTGCAATGACAGTTGCAGGTGCTAAAATAAGTGATGAAGCTCTCTGTGAGCTGTTAAATTGGGTGGCAGAGCATGAATGCCTGACTGACCTTAACACCCCCTTTAGCTCAGAAGTGTGGAAGCAGCTAGGGGATAAGCTAATTTATGAAACAGTGTTTGGATGAAAGAACCTGACTGGCCTATTAAGTATTTGGGGAACTGTATATGATGTAATGCAGAAATGGACAGTAGAAAGAAAGGAAAAAGAATTGCCAGATTCTGATGAATCCGCAAGTGAAGTTTCTGAAGGGGACAATGAGTTATCTGAAAGGGGACTGACCATGGGTAGTGCACCAGTTGTGCCCCTGCTGTCCTCAGATATGGAGAAAGTCGTAGGGACTGCACAGAAGCTTTACCCCTCCCTGAGAGACTCTGTCCAACCCAAGTATCTTCCTTGTGACTTTTTGGTGCTGGAATACTGCTCCGGACAAGACAAAGCATCGGAGCGTCCCCCACCCTTTGCCCCAACAGCCTCCCCTTCTGCATCTCAACCAGCTACTTCGGCCAATATAGCAGAACTGTGTTCTTCCTACTGCTCTGTCATTTGCCCCTCAACCACACCAGGCACCACAAGGACCGTTCCCGGGCATGGCACCCTGGTCTTCCGCAACTTCATGTCCTGCGGCATCACCCATAGCGCCCGGCTATCTGCCACGGGCACAAATGGAGCAACCCCGAACAACGCATTTCATAATACACCAGGTTATGGCAGGTTTGCAAGGAATGTCGCAACAACTAACAGCATTGATGGAAATGTTGCGGCAGGTTACTGCTGCCAAATCTGTACCAGGACGACCTGGGCTGGCCGTGCCAACCGACCCAGCAACAACCCCGGAAGTGGTGCCAAGCATGCCACTGACAGCTCCAGCAGTGGCACCTTCACAGACAGTGGTGCCGACACAAGTTTCCGCAACCCAGACTGCATCCCCATGGACTGCTCCACAACCGGCCACAGCCTCCGCCTTTACACGACCCATTGGCCCAGCGTCTGCACCCTGTCAGAAGCCATTGGACACACCCCTGCCTGATGATGTTTCATCACTGCAGGAAGCCGTGGCGACGGTCAGATGACAACAAACATGGCTGGCCCACAACTGTCCCTGGACGCTTCCTGAATGTAAGGTGACTGTATGTCCAAAAAATTCAAAATGGTTCTGGGAAGAAGTCAAGAGGTGGGCTCTGGAGGCTGGGACCTAATAGAAAAAGTTGGGTTGCCTGAAAAGGGGTCTGAGCAGATTGTTCAGGGAAGTAATGAACCAACAGAGGATATTATCCAAGCCTTTCCAGTACAAAAGGCGCTTCCCAACTCAGGCCAAATTGACAAACACAAAACCATTGCCTGGAAAGTAGTCCAAGACCTGCAAACTAAGGTAGCACAATATGGACTAGACTCTCTTCAGGTCATGCAGATCATCAGGATATTAAATACTGACCTACTCTCCCCATTCGACATTAAACATCTAGGTCAGGTATTATTTCAACCAGTACAATATACTGTCTTTGAGGCCAATTGGAGAAGAATGGCTGAGAGAGCTGCAGCCGGGAATATGCAGTTACCTCCAACTGACCCCAGATACGGAGCTCCAGCAGATGCTCTACTGGGAGCCAATGCTTTTGCTGACCCTGGTTTTCAAGCTACATGGCACCCCCAAGTTCTTGAGCAAGCCCAAAAGATCGGCGTAGGAGCTCTATTAAAGGGCATAGATATGGCTGCCCCAAAAACATGGTATGTGAAGATTTATCAAGGGCAGAAAGAACGTTTTTTTATCTTTCGTAGAGAAAATTGCTGCAGCCCTCGAAAAACAGGTCGAAGATGAAAACTTGAGACAGCTATTATGCAAGCAGCTGGCAAAAGACAATGCCAATGAGGAATGTAGAAAAATCATAAATTCCATGCCAGGGGAACCTACACTAACAGAAATGATTGAAGCATGCTCTAAGCTAGAATCTGAAAGTTATAAGTCTGCTCTGGCCACAATTCTACGGCCTATTCAACCCAAAAATGCTGACCCGGAACCGAAAAGACAACCTAAGAGGGACAATAGACAAAGACAGACGAGACAAAAAAGAAGAAACAAGGATAACAGGAGACCTGCTCGCTGTATAAGATGCGATAAGCCAGGCCATTCTGCGAGATATTGTGAATCCTTGTACCATGCCAATGGCCGACCCCTGACACGTTCGGGAAACTTCCCCAGGAGCGCAATGGGGATGTGCGCTCAGACAGAAATGTTTCCCCAGGGCATGGTACCAACCCAGGCCTACTCAGCCAGCTTGCAGCCAGCACCAAGGGATCAGCCGGGGTGGATGTGTGCACCACAACAACAGTCGTCTTAGAATCCTGTCGTGTCTATAAGGTTCCCTTGGATGTGTTTGGGCCTCTAGGACACGGGCTGAGTGCATTATTGGTGGGAAGATCTAGTACCACCATTCAAGGGACCTTTGTTCACCCAGGAATTATCGACGCTGACTTCAAAGGACAAACTTGTGCTATGGTTTCCACGCCCACCCCCCCGTCACAATAATGGAAAAGACTCTGATCGCTCAACTTGTACCCTTCAAATCAAGTGTTTCTAAGGCAAAACAGAGTCGTGAAGGTGGTGGCTTTGGTTCCACAGGACTTCTACAGATTTATTGGACTGCGGATATCTCCAGCCAAAAGCCACAGATGACTTGCACCTTAATATTGCCAAATGCCCAGCCGTCCAGGATTCAGCTCCGAGGTTTGATTGATACGGGTGCTGATGTGACAATCGTCTCCTTCTCTGCATGGCCTCCTACGTGGCCTTTAGCCCCTGTGGGGTCAGCCATTGCAGGACTGGGAGGAACCGCACAGAGTTATCGAAGCGAACGACCTGTGGTGGTAAAGAACGCAGAGGGTCAAACAGCTACGATTCGACCCTATGTCACTACAGCTCCACTTAACCTCTGGGGGTGGGATGTCTTGGCGGCCTGGGGAGTACGTATCGGGACAAATTTTTGATGGGGGCCACTGTACTGAAGGGCGCACTGGTATCCTATGTTGCCTTTGCGATGGTTAGCAAACAAACCCATCTGGCAACCCCAGTGGCCCCTACCGAAAGAAAAATTAGTCGCCCTTCATCACCTAGTTAAGGAACAATTACAACAGGGACACCTTGAACCTTCTACCAGTCCCTGGAATACGCCTGTCTTCGTAATTAAGAAGAAATCAGGAAAATGGAGATTGTTGAAAGATCTCCGAAAAATCAATGCAGTAATGGAAAGCATGGGGGCATTGCAGCCTGGTATGCCCTCACCCACCATGATTCCAGCAGGGTGGGAAATCCTGATCATTGATTTGAAGGACTGTTTTTTTTTTTACAGTCCCCTTACATCCTAATGACAAACCAAACTTCATCTTTACTGTTCCTGCGGTTAACAATGCTGAACCTGCAAAGAGATATCAATGGAAGGCCCTACCTCAGGGCATGAAGAACAGCCCGACTATCTGTCAATGGTACGTTGCTCAAGCTTTGTCCAGAATTCGTGAGCAGTTTCCTGAAGCGTACTGCTACCATTACATGGATGACATCCTGGTAGCAGCATCCACCCAGGACGAGCTGCTGAAGATACAGCCTCGGCTGCTCACTGCTCTGCGTTCTTATGGATTGCAAGTGGCTCCGGAGAAAGTTCAACAGCATCCTCCTTGGAAATATTTAGGAGTCAAAATTTTGGGCCAAACTATACAACACCAAGAGGTGCAATTCTCGAGTTCTATTAAGACCTTGCATGATGCTCAGAAACTGTTGGGCGTCATCAATTGGTTATGTCCCTATCTAAAGGGACGTTATCCCATGGCTAACCATGGCGCAACTTGCGCCGCTCTTTAATATTTTAAAGGGGGACCCTGAGTTGAATTCACCTCGAAAATTGACTCCTGAAGCGCGACGGGCACTAGAGGAGGTTCAACAGGCCATTTCTGCCCGTCAGGTTTACCGAATAGATCCCTCCATTGATATTACCGTTTTTATTACCACTCCAGATTATCATCCAGCAGGTATCATTGGCCAATGGAACAAACAGTGGTCTGACCCCTTGCATATTCTGGAATGGGTCTTTTTGCCGCACCAACCAAAAAAGACAGCATCTACGTTATTTGAATTAATTGCTTGTCTAATAATCAAATGCCGTCAGCGCTGTCTACAATTGATGGCAGCAGGTCCTGCAACAATTGTTCTGCCAGTACAGCAGGAATACTTTGAGTGGAGCCTTAGTAACAGTGCTCCTCTTCAAAGTGCGCTGGAAAATTTCTCAGGACATCTGCCTAGCCATAAGTTGCTGCAATTGTCAAGATTGACAAGCTTTACCTTGTGGCCAAAAAATAGCTGAGTGCCAGTACAAGGACCCACTGTCTTCACCGATGGGTCTGGGAAAACCGGGAAAGCTATTGTTACGTGGAAGGAGGAATATGAGTGGCAGGTTCTGGAAGGCCATGAGTCAGGCTCAGCCCAGTTGGTTGAACTAAGGGCTGTTGCCATGGCCTTTCAACGGTTCTCGCAGGTACCTTTGAATTTGGTCACCGATTCTGCTTATGTGGCTGATGTAATGCAACGCTTAGATTGTTCACTTCTGAAAGAGGTAAATAATGCGGCTCTGTTTTCTCTATTAAAAACGTTATGGTGTGCAATTCAAGCTCGAGTTCACCCATATTACATCCTGCATATCCATAGTCATACTAATTTGCCAGGCTTTATAACGGAAGGCAATGCCAGGGCTGACATGCTAGCTAACCCTGCATGGGTAGCACCTCAGCCCGATAAAATCGCACAAGCCAAGGCATCGCATAATTTCTTCCATCAAAGTGCACATACCCTGCAGAAACAGTTCCACTTAACACCCACTGAGGCTCGGGACATTGTCAGCGCTTGCACTGACTGTCATGGACTTGCGGCACCTCTGCCATCGGGGGTAAACCCCAGAGGCCTAAAGGCCCTGCAGCTTTGGCAGACAGATGTAACACGTTCCTGATTTTGGCAGATTTAAGTATGTGCATGTGTCTATTGACACTTACTACTCATACTGGGGAGAAAAGTCGCGATGTCATTGCCCATTGGAAACTCGCTTTTGCGGTCTTGGGCGTGCCTTTTTTTATAAAAACCTATAATGGCCCGGCCTATGTCTCACAGAAGACGTGGCAGTTTTTACAACTATGGGGTGTAGATCATACTTTGGGTATTTCGCATTCTCCTACTGGCCAAGCCATTGTTGAATGCGCTCATGGCACCTTGAAGCGTGTTTTAGAAAAACAAAAAAGAGGAATGCATGGAGAAACCCCCCAGAGTTGCCTAGAAAAAGCGTTATACACAATAACCATCTTACGGTGCCATCAAATTCAAATAATCCCATTATTTCGAATCACTTTCTTTCATTACAGTCTTCAGGTGAGATGCACCTGCATCGAGCGAAAGTCTGGATACGGGACCTACTCACTAAGACGTGGGAAGGCCCGTGTGAGCTTATTGCTTGGGGTCGTGGGTATGCTTGCGTTTCCACAGATACTGGGGTACGATGGCTACCTGCAAGATGCGTCCGCCCTGACCTGCAACATCAGAAACAGAACAGGCAACGTCCGAACCATGGCCAGAACAGAGATCATCAATCAAATGACCCTTCTAATGGAAATAATGACATCGGCTATCAACCTGTTCCTTCCATGAGCAGAGACTAAATTTCAAGTCTCCGTCGAAGTCAGACTGTTAGAATTAATAACTGAATGTATAACTGGTTTGCTAGATATATCTCCCATGGTATTGCTGGAAAATCTCCCTGCCTGATTTAAATTAATCTTAAAACAAAAAGGGGGAATTGTGGAGAAACCTTTTGGCTGCTACAGCATCCTGTGAAAGTTCTTTCCCTATGCAGGCTAACTAAGAAACACCTGTGGCTTGTTACACTGGGAAAGTTGCCTTGAAACAGGTGCTGTAGCATTCAGCCAATCACTCTGGGAGATGGATGGTCAAGTGACCAATAGCCTTGACCCATCTAGTAAACCACGTGATTCCTGACTATTTAAGGTGGGGCATTTACTCCTAAGGGTGAGGCATTTCCTCCTGAGCCCTGGAGGAGTGTGGGCCTTCCTTAGAGTAGAGCCTGAAGCCTTCGCATTAGAACATTGGTCTGCTTGGAGCTGCCTGAAGCCTTCCTGCTGCGACATTCTCTTCATTTTTTTCTAAACATGTTGACTTGCGCATACATTTCCTCTTCCATATGAGGGCAACTGATAATGGCATGGACCATGCAATGCCTCCCATTGTTTGAGTAGTCGTAGTACTTGGTGTTGGAGTGTAGCAGGTGTCACGGTCTGAGTAGCTGTAGTGCTTGTTACAGGGGTTTGAGTATAGTGCCTGCATTTGCGCCGAGCATCAGTAGCAGAATCCGAGATTTGACTAGCTGCAGCGCTTGCCATGGGAGTTGAGATAGCAACTGAAATAATCATAGAATCATAGAATGGTTTGGGTTGGAAGGGAACAAACCCAAGTTGGTTCCAAACCTCCTGCCATGGGCAGGGACACCTTCCACCAGGTTGCTCAAAGTCTCATCTAACCTGGCCTTGAATGCCTCCAGGGATGGGGCATCCACAACTTCTCTGGCAAACCTGTTCCAGTGCCTCACCACTCTCAGAATGAAAAATTTCTTCCTTAGATCTAATCGAAATGTGCCTTCTTTCAGTTTAAAGCCATTGCCCCATGTCTTATCACTACACACCCTTGTAAAAAGTCCCTCTCCAGCTTTCTTGTAGGCCCCCTTAGGTGCTGGAAGGTCTGCCCGGAGCCTTCTCTTCTCCAGGCTGAACAAAATCAACTTTCTCAGCCTGTCTTCATAGGAGAGGTGCTCCAGTCCTCGGATCATCTTTGTGGCCCTCCTCTGGACTTGCTCCAAAAGCTCCATGTCCTTCTTGTGTTGGAGGCCCCAGAGCTGAACACAGTACTCCAGGTGGGGTCTCACGAGAGCAGAGCAGAGGAGCAGAATCACCTCCCTTGACCTGCTGGCCACACTTCTTTTGATGCAGCCCAGGATATGGTTGGCTTTCTGAATACCAGTAATTAATTGGTAGATCTTTCTAAATGGTCAGTTAACCCTAATTATATACATAATTAGACATATATTCATGAGATCTAGCAACAGGACATACTGGTTTGACCATTCCAATGATATTCAACGTTCTCAGCATTCTCAAAAGCTTTTGTAAATGGTCTGGAGCAGGAGGGGAAAGTGAAGTGAGATGCTCCCCTCATGTATCGGCTCTCCAAAGGAAAAAACACAACCGGTGCAATTGGCAACAATGCCCGCCAGGTGGCGCATAAATTTCAGAAACGAACCACACCTCTCCTCTGCACCGATGAGTACAGGTACAGAATAGGTCCCAACACTCACGATTTTATCAGCATCACACAACACAGCGATGACCTTAATTGGCGGAATGATATCTCTAATCCTCGTCCACCACTTAAAGATAGCAACCTCACCGGCAAACAGCATATACAGTTAATAAGGTGCTAAATAATACAACTCCAAAAACAACTTTGAGAGCATATAAAACAACGTTCTGGCCAGCAACATCCAAGAAAAAATAATTAAAGTTTATACTAAGTTTGGCTTTAGACACGCTGGTCAAATCTGTCATTATCTCAACTTTTCATGTCCCACGTTGGGTGCCAAAAAGGACTGTCATGTTTTAACTCAGCCGGCAACTAAATGCAATGCAGCTGCTCGCTCACCCTCCTCCACCCCATTGGGAATTGGGAAGAGAATTAAAGGGGAAAAGGGAAGGAGTCTCGTGGGTCGAGATAAGCACAATTTAATAATAATAATATAAAATTAAAAGTAACAGTGATAAAATAATAATAAATGAATATATATAAAAATATGATAATAATATATACAAACAAGTGATGCACAGTATAATTGCTCACCACCCGGTGACCAACACCTGTCCCATCACAGCAAGCAATCCTGAAAACAGATAAGTCCTGACACCGCAATCCCGAATGAGTGAGAGGCCCAGAAAGAGTGTGAGAGAGAGAACTCCAAGAGTCCGAGAGAGCCCTCAGAAGAGAATTCCAACTTCCCGATCAATCCTCATCTATATACTGGGTGTGATGTTTCATGATATGGAATACTCCATTGGCTAATTTGGCCCTCAGTCCTAAGTCTAAGTTCAAATCATAAGAGGAGTTGTGGGCTCTTTGTTCCGGCTATGCTCCCTCCTAGCCTGTTGTGCTCCTGCACACTGGCAAAAACATGGGAAGCTGAAAGGTTTCAGTTGGGACAGAGTTAGTTCTTCTTTTTAGCAACTAGAAGAGCTCCATGTTTTGCTTTTAGTCTGAGATTTGTTATGAGAAGAATGTTGACAGTGAACTGATGTTTATAGTTGGCACTGAGGCCTCAAGGACTTTTCAGCTGCCGTAATAGAAGGCTCCAAATTTGTCAGGCAGGATTTGCCCTTAGTGAAGCCATGTTGGCTGTCACCAATCACCTCCTTTTTTCCCATGTGCCTCAGCATAGTTGCCAGGACAATCTGCTACATACTCTTGCCGGGCACAGAGGTGAGACTGACTGGCATGTAGTTCCCCGGATCTTCCTTTTTTCCCTTTTTAAAGATGGTGTCTTTTTTCCATCGTCCTGAACTTGTCTCAACAGTTCCTTCATATCCTGATGTTGCAGTAGTTTCTTCACTAAGGTAAGGTTCATTCCGATAGGTACAGGTAATAGTTCTCGAAACAGAGTGTAATCTGATTGTAATAGTTGAGAAGATATGACAGGTGCTAAATAGGCAAAGTCACATCCTACAATTTTAACAAAATTGCACACACAAAAATTTGAATAGTTTTTTGCATTTACCACAACATTGTCAACAGATATGGAATCACGAAAACTTCTTAAACATACACAACCTTTGGAAACATATACAAGTAGTATTTCAGTATTGTTGTTAGGACTAATTTCAAAATGACAAACATTTTGGTCAGTGTCAAGACAGATGTCTTGAGCTTGGATGGTGTTACCTTCACAAATGAATCCTTGTTGTTCTCGCACAATGCATGAGTTGACATCAATGGTTTGCCACTTATTTTCATTTTTTCGGGCCCATACTCTATGCTCTAGAGGATAGAGTATAGTTCCATTGTGATTCAATCCTAATGCAATGATTGGGTATATCGTATATACTGAAACAATGTATATGGTTAGCACAAAAGCCGTGGCTGTGCTGGTGGTGGAATCGTAAGTAAAATTTACTAAGTACCACCAGGATTGGAATTTCTTTTCAAATTCAATTGCATTATCCCAAATCACTTTTCTAATTTCAGTGGGTAAGGTGCCTTCTTCACCTTCCCTTATAATTGAAGCAGTTATTGATTGCATCCATAGTTGTGCCTGGATACAGCTAAGAGCTAGGGAAACATTATTTTGGACTGTACCAATTGTATCTACAATTAGTTCCTGATCTTTTTCATTCATCTTTTCCCATTTTGGTAATATACCTGTTAAAAGCCATTGATTAGTTCCCAAAGCCAATAGGGAAGATCATAAAGGATGCTCCAATTGTTTTAAGTCACTGGTTGCGGTGACTAGTTTGTTCATCAATACTTCAGAATCCATGCTATTTAGAATTCCCAATCCTGTTCCTAGGATACCAGTTAGGTCCCTTTTTGTTCGCCCTAGAGTTCGTTTCAGCAGCCAGGTTGTCCATCCTTCGTAAGAGGTTTTTAGAAATGGTGCGCAGGCTGGCTGGGCTTCTGAAATGTTAGTTTGCATTAACAATTCAACTCGTTTGAGAGACCATGAAGGGTTAAACAGCATTTGTTGCTGGCCTGTGTTTTTAATTACATATGGTCCAATTTCAAAAATTTTTGGATTGTTTTTTTATGGGTGGTTTGGTACTAGGTGTTGTAACATTTATATTCAATTTTCCCCAATGTTTTGAGTAGGTTGTGTTACATATGATCCTATAAGGCCTTTGTATAGAGGTCAAGTTTAACCAACAGTCTTGTTTATGGTCCTTGCATAATATGATAGAACCTTGGGGTCCTATTCCATAACTAATCGCAGGTTTAATAAAGGACCCATCGGTCAACCTGCATCGTACAGTAATGTCATCACCACGTGTCACAGTGAAAAAGAGTGTAGTTCCATTTTTATTATTCAAGGTGATTGGGGTGTCCGTACCATGATAGGTGATCACGGCAATGAGCATATAGGGTCTAACTACAGCCTCCATTTTGAATTTAAATATTAGATCCAGCGTGTCACGTTGCTGCCATTGACATATTACATAAACAGGTTTAATCAAGGTAAAATTATGCCAACAGTCCCCTTGTTCACTGACACAAGATTTGGTGACTTCAACGTTTACTGTACTGGGATCTAATGTGCCGCTGTTGTCATGCCGTTTGCGACAACAAATTATGTTGGATTCATGTTTATCACATTTCCAGTCTTTGGTGAGACAAGATCCAATTGTAATGTTTGGGTTAAATCTTTTCCATTCCGTTTTCAATAGGTTACTAGAAACTGTAATTTGGGAAGCTTTTTCATACGTTGACCCAGTGATTTTCTTACATCCTACTTGGGTATTTTGTCCAATTGTTCCTGTCAGGACATAAATCCACTTACTTCTGTCCCATTTCCACTCGTAAGAGTAGTATACTTCTGTGGAGGAGTTCCTCTCCGAGACTGGCAATAATATTCTTTCAGGTATGGACAATCCCTGTTTGGGCCCCAGAGCACAAGGTTACCAACTAGATTACTTTTGTCCTTCAAGTTAGCCTAACGGCCTTAAAAGGAAATGTAGATTGATTGCCTGCCAAGATGCACGCCTCCTGGATGCCTCTCCAATGACTGCAATGAGGAGACCAAAGGGATGAGCTTATTACCTGTGGTCTGCTAGCACTGCCCTATCACTATAGCCCACGAGAGTGTGTTTACGCTAAGCAAGCCAATTGTAGAATGTAGTCGTGTCACGCCACATTCCGCTATATAACCTGTGTGTTGTTTGTAATAAACGAGCATGATTTTCTAACCATATTGGTGTATGGTCATGACTCTGGGCCGTCCACAGAAGGGCTCTGCAACATACTTCGGTGTCATGCATCACTACAATGGCTAAACGTGCAGGGTTACTGCTGGGTTGTTGCCCCATGCTGCTTGTATAGTGAATGAAAGCTTGAGACCATGGCCATTCTAGGTTGCTTTGATTACAAATCAAGGGTAAGATGTGGAATAATATCACAAATCCAACTAGTTGATTTGCCATCTTTTTTTTTAGAATTTAGGTTTCCAGATTGCTATGATTAGTAGGAATAGTATTACAACTAAAACTAATAATAATATGCCCTGTATACAGTCAAAGTTCATGTAGGCATATCCACTCGTCCACGTGCAGTTCATTTAAAATTTCTGTAAAAGAGGAAAAGAAAAAAAAAAAACACATGCTCGGTTGAGAATACAACCAGCAATGTTAGTTAAAATGAGGGTATTATCCACTGAGTACTGATTCGGTGTATTTTTCCTGAACAGTCTCTGGCCTCCCAGGCATAGAGATTTTTTGGAGTGGTTAACTGTTGGAGTGCAGATCTTTGAAGAGACTGCACAAAGAAAACCCTGTGTAAATAAAGACTGGAGCTTGAAAGTTAGGCCTCAAGGGCAGAATGCCCTTGAAGTTAAGGATAAGAAAACTATGCAGTATGATAAGGGAGTAGTGTTTGCTTAGAGCAGAGCTTCGCTAGGCGGGTATCTGTTTGAAATAAGCTGTTAAATATGACAAGCATATGTATCATCCAATAATGGTGTAGAAAAGGTGTGGTCTCAGGCAAAAACTGTCTATATAAGCAATAAGAACTGCGCAATAAACGAGACTTCCTGCAGCTAAGTCATATTGAGTCGTCTCAGTACTTCTCCAAATCCCTTCTCCGCAGTTAACACTATTGCCACAGTTCCAATTTGAGGCATTTTAACCATTACAGGTTGTTCTGCATGAAAGCTGGTAGGGTATTCCCCTGGTTGCACGTCTGCCTTTGGTATGAGAGTCGTGGCGGAAGAGCAGAAAGCTTTCATTTTTGGACACCCATTTTCACTCCATCTGTTGTTTAACTGATAGATGGCGTTAGGTAGCCGCAGATGCCATCCTGATTTATGAGTTTTAGCAAATTTCTTAACTAGGCCATTTGTTCTTTCAACAATGCCATTGGCTTGGGGATAATATGGGGTATGAAATATCCAGCGAATTCCTTCTTCCTTGGCCCAGTGTTGTACTACAGTAGCTGTGAAGTGTGTCCTGTTATCGCTTTGGATTTCTTCAGGGAGAGGGAGAGTACTAAACCATTGCTTTAATCTGTAAACGGTATTTTCTCCAGTAGCAGCTTGTCATGGTTCGAAGTGGGGGGGGAGGTCCGGGTGGCAGAAGCTGCCCATCACACCGGACTCCCATCCCCCTCGGGGCTTGAGCCAATCGGCGCCTCTGCGAATTGCCCTATTTACGTAGGGACAAAGGAACCGGAAAGGTGTGCCTTTGCCCAGGAGCAAGGAGAAGAGAGGGGGGCACGGCCCCTGCTCCCGGCACCCGGCCGGGCTGGGCCGGTGCACCCCGCCCGTCAAGGATGGCCCCGACGGAGACGCTTGGGGAACTCAGGGAGAGATCCGCTCCCGGGGTGCCCACCGGGCCGAGTTCACCCAGAAAAGACTGAGATCTGAGACAAACGGCCACACAGATAACAGGTCAGTGAAGATGGAACAGAACAACGTGTGCCGCAGTTGAGTCCCCCTTGCAATCGGCCCCTTTGCAACCAGTCCTCGGTGGAGCAAGCAGAGACCCACTCGCAGCCTGTGGAGGATCCACATCGAGAAGAGATGCCAGAGCCTGAGTACGGTACGCATCTAGAGTCCATGGGACAGCCCCCGCCAATGGGGAGGTGTTTCGTTAAAGGAGATGCCTGAGCCTGAGACTATTGTGAATCATGGGCACAGGTCGAGGCGCATTTACGCATCTAAGTCTGTATGGAGACGTATTTAAGGTCGATATGATGACCCACGCCAGAGCGCATTTCAAGTCTGTATGATGACCCACGCCAGAGCGAGTGACTACAGCTCCTTAAAAGTCCAGGACTGGTAAAGCCCGCACTTGGGGCAATCCAATGGGGTAAGGATTGCCTCCCAGTGGGTAGGACCTCACGCTTTTGCCGTGAGTAGGTGGATCGCACTGATCACACAAAGGGCTCGGATAGGAAATCCCAATCGCCCAGGAATTTTGGAAGTGATTACTAATTGGACTGAAGGTAAAGACTTTGGAATGTCACCAGAGGAGGAGGAGGTGACACGTGCTGAGGAGGCTCCACCTTATAATGAACTATCAGACAATGAGAAGAAGTACGCTCTGTTTACTGATGGATCCTGTCGTCTTGCAGGAAAACATCAAAAATGGAAAGCTGCTGTATGGAGTCCTACTCGACAGGTCGCAGAAGCAACTTCCTCGAGATTGACATCTTCAACCTGCAGACGGTGGACATAGACTGTTGCCGGATACACCAACTACAAGCTCCAGCTGTCACACCCAACAGAGACTACATCATCTTTTCTACAGACCAAGTGAATTCCGCATCATCTTTCCTGCCCTGAGAGACTGCTACAACAGATGAAGTTTGGAGTTATGGACTGAATGAACTCAACACACATTTTGGAGGGACGACCCATGAGCTAAGGAAATAGTATATATATATATATAAGGTTTGAACATGACGTGCATGGTATGGAATAAGGGGTGGATACTGTCCTGGTTTTAGCTGGGACAGAGTTAGCTCTTCTTTTTAGCAGCTAGAAGAGCTCCGTGTTTTGGTCTTACTCAGAGGCTCGCTCTGAGAAGAATGCTGATAGCGCACTGATGTTTATAGTTGGCACTGAGGTCTCAAGGACTTTTTCCGCTTGCTGGGTTCTTGCCAGCGTGCAGGAGCACAACAGGATAAGGGGGGAGTATAGCCAGGACAAGGGGTCCACGACTCTCCTTACGATTTGTACCTGAACTTAAGATTGAGGGTCAAATTGGCCAATTAGTATTCCATATCATGCAGCATCATGTCCAGTATAAAAGTGAGGGTCAGCCAGAAAGAAGGGCTTTTGCCCTTCCGGGACTCTCACTTTCAGGCTCTCAGAGTGTTTTCTCTCTCTCTCGCTCTCTGTCTCAGGGCCTCCTGTTCGTCCGGGATCGTGGTATCAAGTTTTATCTGTTTCAGGATTTCAGCTTCGTAACGAGACGGGCCTCGGTCAAGGGGTGGTGAGCAATTACACTGTACATCACTCGTTTGTATATGTTTATCCTTGTACATATCTCTCTCTATATATATTGGTAGTGGTAGTAGTAAATTGTTCTTATCTCAACCCTTGGGTCTCTTTTCTTTTTCCTCTTTGATTCTCTCCCTCATCCCTGGGGTGGGGGAGGGTGAGAGGGGACTGTGTAGGATATAGTTGCTGGAGCAGCCTAACCCACCACACAGCTGTAACCTCTGTGGCCATGGTGATTCCTGAAACAACTTCCACTCCCAGTCAGTCTCACCTCTGTGCCCGGCAAGACCATGGAGCAGATCTTCCTGGTGACTATGCTAAGGCACATGGAAAATGTGAGAAACGAGCCCACGTAAATAATTTTCAGTAGTTTATTCGGGGACAAAGTAAGTGGAGCTAAGATCACAGCGCTGGGCGCGCGACCGTAGCCAGAGGCACGCCGACACAATCATCAGTGGGTGATTTATACTATAATCCATCATGTACTCATAAATGTTTTTACATATTCATTATGATTTTGGGGACAGGGAGGAGATACTACAATTAGTATTTACATAGATCCGCCTTACACCCCCCCCCCCCCCCCCCCAATCATGTGCAGTTGGTCCTGGTGGTCGTCCTGGGGGTCAGTGTGGATGAAGTCAGGAGTCTTCATCAGCACGAACTTCTCACCATGGATGAAGTCAGGAGTCTTCATCAGTATGACCTTCTCACCTCCTCCAGCTCCAGCTGGCTTCAGTCCATCAGTTTCTTATCTTGGGTAGGGAGTTTACCGCTCTCAAAGATTTACTATATACTTTCCACCGCTCTGGGGATTAGATATATTTTTAATTTTTTTATTTTAACTGTAAGTGTCCTTGTTATGCAGTCTTAATTAACTCTAGGCGAAAGCAAAAATTTTTAACCACTTCCTTACTTCTCACAGTCCACCCTTTTTCTATTTTACATTTTGCTTGAGCAATAATTGCCCTCCTCCCGAACTTTATTCATTCTTTCTGTTCTTTCTACTATAAGTCTGGCCCTTTCCCATGAGTCCATGGAAGTGTTTATTTTTGGAGATTTCTGCAATATCATAATCTTCTGAACCCATGCTGGTGTAGCCCTCTCTGAGTCTGTAGACATGACCACCACCTGCATACCTTCGACAACACTAGAAATTAACCTTATAAAACAAGGTATCAAACAAGGCACGAACAACAGGCCCGCAAGAGCACAGAGGAGAAAAAATCTCAGCTTCTTCTACCAGGCTGTTCCCAGCAAATTGTCCCACCAGCCTGTTTCTATCATTGGTTTCCACTTTTGTACTGGTACATGGGCCAATTTGCAGATGTTTATAGCTATTTCCAATATCGCGTCTCCGTGGTCGTCAATTTTAAAACAGCAATCTGAGGTGTTAAATTTCCCACACACTCCTCCTTCCTCTGCCAAGGGATAATCCAGAGCCAACCTATTTTGATACACTGCTGCCCTAGTCTGTTTGTGTTGTGCTACTGCCATTTCTAGGGCTGAGGCTGTTTGGTTAGTGATCAGCTCTACTACGGCTTGTAGTCTAATTATCTGATTTATCATATATATAGGAGTCCGATATCCCCAGCTACCATCATGGGCCCATGTAGCCAGCCCATATGTTTCAATGATTCATTTGGGAGACCATTCTTCATCATACCACCACTGAGTCCCTCCCACTATTGACCACTTATCTCATTTTAAGCTTTCATATACTGGTACCCCTAATTCATCCCCTTCCTTTGGGGGCAGGAGGAAGAAACCAGGTTGGATTATTCCCAGAGTACAGCTTCCTCCCCAATTAGGGGGCAGTTCTGGGTATGTCCGTCTTCCACATATCCAATGTAGTCCGTCAGGTGCTTTCCAAAACCCCTCAGAAGTATTTTCTATATTTTCCCAAAACCTTGACACTTCTTTAACACCAAAGAATGAGTTCCTACCTGTCTTGTTACACTGATACAGATTATAACTAAGGATCAGTGTACAACTGGCATCCAAGTCGTTTTCTCATATCCAGTACGACTTAGGTGGATGAGGTATCCACCACTGAGAGGTGGAGTTAGTTGTCAAGATCCTTTTACAAGGTGTATCACCCATTTTCTTTGAATATGGCCTTCCTCTACGTTTTAGGCACTCCTGCCCAATTACAGTTGAACTAAGTACCCATCCCTCAGGTCTCGTAATTCCACTGGTAATGGCTGTATGGTTCCATTGGATTATATCCAGGGCACTCAAGCTTGTACCTTTCCAAGGCCATTCCTCAGTCATTAGGGGTCCCCCACAGATCCAACAGTCAGATACATTCAGTTCTTTCGCTATCTTTGTGACCAGATTTACAAACAGGTTTTGTCCCACTGTGGGAAACCCTAACTCATCTTCTAAGTCTTTCCTCAGGTTGGAGTAAATATTTACCGTGGATCCCCCTGACGATTTTTGGTTTTTAAGTTTCTGAGTTACATTCTTTACTGTTTCTTCCTGTGATAGTTTGATGTGTGTGGGGGTGTTCTGGTGGCAGGGGAGGGGATTTGCTCCCTGTGCCACCAGATCTGAGTCCCATCCCCCCCGGGGGAGGTTGAGCCAAGGCGGCGCCTCTGCGAATTGCCCTATTTAAGTTGGGACAAAGGGGCGGGAAAAGGGCTTTTTGCTCAGGAGCGAGGAGAGAGCAGGAGGGCGCTGCCCTCGCTCCCGGCTCCCGGCCGAGCGGCCGCTCGGGCCCGGGCCGGCGCCATGTGCTCAAGATGGCGCCGGGGGAGCCGCATGGGGGACTCGGTAAGCGCCCCATTCCCGGGGTGCCCGCCGGGCCGAGCTCCCCCAGAGAGGATTAAGAGCTAAGAGAAGACAACCACAACGACCGGGTCAGCAAAGATGGACCAGGAGGAGGTGTGCTGGAGCTGAGGCTTCCCTTGCAAATCGGTGTGAGATGGCAGGCGGCCCCCCTGCAGCCAGGGTGTACTCGGCGGAGCAGCGACCCACTCGTGGCCCGTGGAGAAACCCACGTCGGGAAGGAGATGCCTGAGCCCAGACGAGGTCGTGGAGCAGGGGATGCGCGACCAGGTACTGTTGATAATGGGGCATGGAATGCACGACGAGGTCGTGGAGGCATCTGGAGACCGTGGGACGACCCACGCCGACGCGAGTGGCAGCAGCTCCCTAAGAGGCCGAGACTGGTAAAGCCCGAACTGGTGCGATCCATGGGGAAGGATTGCAATCCTGCGGGCAGGACTTACTTTGGAAAAGTTTGGGGACTTTTTCTTTGTGAGTAGGGGATCCACCGAAGCAAGGGAAAAATGGTGTAAAGACTCCTCCTCCTTTAAGAAAGGAGCGGCAGTTAACAACATGGATGAACTGACCTGCACTCCCCCATTCCCTGTCCCCCTGCGCCGCTGGGGGGAAGGTAGAGCCAGGAACGAAAGGAAACGGGGTGGGGGGGGGGTGTTGTTTTAAGATCTGGCCTTGTTTTCTCTTCTTCCTCTCAAGTAACCGGTTTTTCTTGTTCCCTTGTGTCTCTTGTAACTGTTAATAAATTATTTCGTTTTAAGAAGTAAGCCTGAGTCATGTTTTGCCCGAGACCATGTTTGGTGGGTGTTCCCTTTCGGTTCTTGTCTCGACCCTCAGTCTAAAAAAAAAAAACCACGACACTTCCTTAATCATGTCTTGGAGCCCTCCTCCATCTGACATATCCCAGTGTTCTGCCTTTGTAAAACAAAGCCACTCCTCTCCTCGGGGACATCCCACTCCATTTTGTATTCCCCCTTTTCCTAAGTTTTGCCCCACCCAGTACTGTTGATTTTGATACGTGCACACCTGTATCTGGTTCCGATCATAGCACTTGCTGTTGATATGGGTATGTGCTGTAAAATACATGCCTGACCTGCGACCATATCGCAGTGATTGAAAACACTTATTACATGGGTTTGAGGCCGCTGGGATGGCCCATATTATTCCTACTAGGAGGAAGGTAAGCAGAGGTCCAGTATAGCATATACTCCCACCTCTCATGCCTATTGGATTGCAGCCAACAGCTGAGACGGGGATCTTCTTGGTGGCGAGTACAGAGGCTAACCTGGTCTTGTCCTCTCTCATTTACCTTCTACCATCTTCAGATCAATCTCTCTTGTAGTCGCTTTTGCTGTTTCCCAGTGAACCTTTTTCTGCACTTCTTTACTGAGTTTTCCCACATTGCCCACACAACCTACTTCTTAAGCTCGCCCCAGGTAGAGGTTTGGCACTTTAGACATGTTATTCTATATACTAGGGGTTCTGTTGAGGAATATCCTTCTGGGTTATAGTGTTAAACCGGTCGGTAATTGTGTGATACGCGGCCCCCCCCACCACACCTTGGTCAACATGTTCAGTGGTTTCCCTAATACACCATAGGTAAATTTCCACACCGAATTATCAGATTTGCTAATTCCGAACCAATTATTAAAGGTCTTCCACCCTTTGCCTGTTATGGTTTGATTTCAATCGCAGGGTTACTTAGCCTTTTTTTTTTTAATGGTCAGCTTCAGAGGTTCATGGGATGAGACGACTGTCCATTCAGGTGGTTCTTTCACTGGTGCTTTTATTCGGGATGGGTGAGTCCACCCTTTTTCTTTTGTCCGGATTGCAGCTTCAGTGGTCAACAGGACCTGGAACGGACCTTCCCAATCAGGAGTTAATGAGTGGTCTTTCCATACTTTTATCAGTACCCAATCACCTGGTTTTACATTGTGAATGTTAAAATCTAACGGGGTCGTCTGGGGTAGCAGCCCCTTTTTTCTTAGTTTCGCCAAGGTATTGGCTATGGTTATTACATATTTCTGTACATATTGATCTCCCCCTTCAGGAGTTATAAGGTCTCTTTCAGTGTTCATATAAGGTAGTCCAAACATCATATCATAGGGGGAGACTCCCATATCCCTTTGCAGCAAAGTACGAATTCTTAATAAGACAAATGGCAGGCATTTGATCCAAGACATACATGTCTCAATCATCAACTTAGTTAGGGTCTGTTTTAGTGTCTGATTCATCCGTTCCACCCTTCCAGAGCTTTGAGGATGCCATGGGGTATGCCATTCCCATTCAATTCCCAGGGTCTTAGACAGCTGTTGTATGATTTTGGAGGTGAAGTGGGTTCCTCTATCTGAGTCTATTCTTTCCATTAACCCATATCTAGGAATTATATTTTCTAATAGCACCTTGGATACTATGCTTGCTGTTGCCCTCGAAGTGGGGACCGCTTCTACCCAGTGTGTTAAGTGATCTACCAGGACTAACAAGTATTTCCACCTTTGTACTTGAGGCAATTCGGTAAAATCTATTTGGAGACTTTGAAAAGGCCTTGTGGCTAGGGTCCTTCCTCCTGCCACTCTTTCTCTCATCACTTTTTTGTTTACCTTCTGGCAGATCGGACACCGATCGACCAATTGTTTAGCCACCGTAAATATTCCTATGCATCCATATTGCCTAAGAAAATGATCACACAGGGCCTGCACCCCCCAGTGTGTCTTTTGATGTATTAGTGACAATACTTCTCATGATAACGCCTTATTCAACATCTGCCTTCCATCTGGTAAGGTCCATTTCCCTTCCGAATCCTTTTCGCTTCCTATTTTAAGCATTTCTTTTTCCTCAGTTTCTGTAAACTTCGGAATTAAATTCTCATGGTCCCATGGGATTGCAACTAACAAGACTGCAGTCGGTGCTCCCATAGCTGCTTCTTTGGCTTCTTGATCAGCCATGTTATTTCCCCTTATTTCCATTGATGTTCCTCGCTGATGACCCCTTACATGCACAACAGCGATTTCTGCTGGAAGTCTCAGGGCTTCCAGGACTTCCTTAATTAACTGCTCGTGTAGCAGTTCCTTCCCTTTTGTGTTTATTAATCCCCTTTCTTCCCATATTTTCCCAAATGTATGCACTACCCCAAAAGCATATTTCGAATCCGTATATATTGTCCCTTCCTTATCCTTTAGATGTGTTAGTGTGTCACAAATTAGGAACCAAAAGAAAGAAGAAGTAAGCGACTGAAGAAGAAAAAAAACAATAAGCAACACCTGCCTCAACAGGAGGAGGTAAGCGACTGGGAACAATGGGAAGCATGGCTTTAACAGAACATAAGTCTGTAGTTAAAGTGTTGACAAAGTGCTAGAGAAACCAGCACTATTAACAGTTCTGACTTGATAAAACCCCCGGTACTCCTGGTTTGGGTATCAGCCCATGTACCAGAGGCAAGCTCTTCAAATATATACATGACAAGGACTTGACACTATAGACGTTAAACTTTGGCGTGCAGCCACCTGTGGGGATGCTGCTGGCCTGGAAAAGTCATCATCGAATCTTTTGATCCAGGGCCCCGAACGAAAGACAGACTTATTTCTTTCCCCCTCTTCCAACGAAGTCGGTACACCGGCACCCCCGCGCCGCGCCGCCCACCGGGAACGCCGCTGCTGCTGCCGGCCGGGACCGCGGGCGCGGCGTTGGCCTCGGCGCTGCCGCTCGTGCGCGGAGCGAGCCGCGGCTGGAAGGGACGGAGACGCGCGGCGGGCCTCGCTGCGCCGGTTCGTTCGCAGCTGATGGTCCCCTCGGCGGGAGGGGGCGGCGGCGGTTACGGAGCGCGAGCGGCCGGAGCTGCGGCAACAACAACAACAGCGACAACAACAAGGGGGGGGCCGGCACAGGGCCGCTGGGTCGTCATCGCCACCCTGCCCCCCCGCCCGGCTGAGGCGAGGGAGGGCTGACCCGCCCCTCCCCCCCCCCCTCGCCGCTGCTGCCCCCCCACCCGCCGGCCGCGCCTGGAGAGCGGCCGCTTGGCCCCGCCCCCCCGCCCGGCTGAGGCCCGGGGCCCAGGTTGTACCGAGAGACAGCACATCTTAACTTGGATCGTCTCGATCGGCAGCGCGGGAAATAATTAATCCTCTTCTGTTCCAGCAATTTCAACAATTAATATCAGTGTTGCAAAACCGTAAACATGCATATTCCATTGTACATCTGCGAGCGCACACCGCGCTTCCAGGGCCTATAGCAGAAGGGAACAGGCGAGCTGAGCCTCTCAGGAGTGCAGCTCTGGTATCAAACTCGCTCATGCAGGCAAGCATCTTGCATGACTTCTACCATCAGAATGCTAATGCTATTAGGTGACAATTTGGTATAACAAGAGAGCAAGCCCGCTCAATCGTACAATTGTGTACTAGCTGTTAATACATGATTATGCCACCAATGAATGGTGTTAATCCTCGTGGTTTACGCTCGCAGGAACTTTGGCATACACTTCTTATCAGACATGTATTTTTGTCATCATAAGGTATTGAGCATGTTACTGGTATTCCGTACAATCCTACTGGGCAACCGATCATAGAACACTCACATGGTACTTTGGAGAATATGCTTTTAAAACAAGAAGGGGGAATGATGGGGAAATCTCCCAATGAAACAATAGCTAAAGTGTTATAGGTGTTAAATTTCTTAAATCGAGAGCTAAACATTTTGGGATGAAAAAAATGTCACACATGTCAAAATCAGGCACAGGCAGGGTTACAGCAAGTGGCTTTCCAACAACTGGCTGAATTGGCTAAGAGAGCATTAAGACATGTCCCTGATTTTTGGGACAGGGGAGGCTTCCTTTGCTTCCATTCGTCAGGGAGCACAGGAACCTTATGAGCATTTCTTTGATCAGCTACAAATGGCGGCTCAGAGATAAACAGAAAATCTGGCTACTGCAGATGTGTTGGTATTCCAGTTAGCCATTGAAAATGCTAACACAGACTGCCAACGAGCTCTTGATCTTATCAGAAATCGGGCAAAAAACGATTGCAGATTTAGTAAAGGCGTGTCACAATGTGGGCTCGGAACACTATAAAGCAGAGATATTGGCAGCTAAATGTTTTGGTCAACAGTAATCACTGACACATTGGTGCATTTAATTCCTACTGGTGTCTTTGATCTTATATCACAAGGATTATGTGCACTATTGCTGGGACGATCATCCACCACAAAATTAGGATTGTTTGTACTCCTAAGGGTAATTGATTCTGAGGAAAAAAAAGGCCAAACAAAAACCAAAACAAAACACCAAAATGCTAGTAACTGCTTCTGCAGGGCTATAATAGAGCTTAGCAGGGTATTCCTTCGCATATAAGGGGAGATCCATGTACTATAGGGATTTTAAGAATGTATTTCCCTAACACCACCATGAACTTAAGTCATAGATGCACCCGGAATAGGTGCAGCGTGCATGCTTATGATAGCTAGTGCGATTCCAGAGCAGAATTTTGGGAACCAGCTAAAATCATTGCAGCTTCAATATTTGCACCAGGAGTTGGAGTGGCACAGGCGTTAACTATACTGAGTAAGTTGGGTTGTTGGCTTGCAAAACAAACTAATGCTACAGCTTCTGCTTTATCAATGCTCTTAATTGACAGGATGGTTAAAATCTTTAGTAAAGCAGACATTATATTGCTAGTAGTTCTTTTATGCATAGTAATAATCACCCCCTGCCTATTGTCACGCTCCCAGTGAACGGTACAGAGTACGGTTCATCAAGTAATGGTCACAGAAAAACAAAAAAGGGGGAATTGTGGCATCATACACACAGTTACAGTTGGGGTTTGACCTTCATGATTTAAGCCTGTGCTCTTTTCTGAAGTTGGAAAACACCGATAAAGAGGATGAGAAAGAAAAGGGAGTGTGAACAGCTGGTGCAGGGAGTGTGAGAAGCTGACATGGGAGTTTGGGAAGTTGATATAGAGTGTGTGAGAAAATGATGTTTAGTTTAGCAAGTAAAAAATAGCTCCTTTTTAGGCATAGCCAATAGTAAAGTTAAAATAGGTGCGTGCACTATTGTTTGTAATCAATCACAGTTGGGTGAGGGCCGCGTGGACACATCGTGGCTAGAGTAATAATCTATAAAAGCTGCCTGTATAACAACAATAAAGGTCACTCTGCTATCACAAAGAATTTTGGACACAGACAGTCACAGCTGCACAGCCTCCTTTAACAGTAATCATTAATGGGAAGGCTTTTCTGGCCTAGTTGACACAGGGGCTGATGTATCTATAGTGAAAAATCCTGACTGGCTGCCTTCTCGGCCTCTGATACAAGCCCTGGCAGCTGTGATCAGAGTAGGTGGAACACAGATCCCTCAGCAGAGTGCACAGACCTTGTTAGTAGTAGGCCCAGGTAACAAACAAGCTATTTTGAAACCATATGTTTTTGATGTCCCATGTACATTATGAGGTCGGGATTTGTTGAATCACTGGAATGTGAGGCTAACCTCAAATTTTTAGCACACGTCACTGATGTCCAGCCCCGACTCAAGCTGGACTGGTTGACTGGCAAGCCGGTCTGGGTCGATCAGTGGCCATTAAAAGGCGAGCGGCTGGAGTGAGCTCAAAAATTAGTCGACGAACAGCTCAAATTAGGACATATAATTCCCTCCACTAGCCTATAGAATACTCCAATATTTGTTATCCCAAAGAAATCAGAAAAGGGAGATTTATGTTAAAAGATTTAAGAGCTATTAATGCAATCATTTCACCAATGGGTGCATTACAACCGGGTGTACCAAGTCCTACTATGATTCCAGAATGTTAGCATTTGATGGTGATTGATTTAAAAGATTGGGTTATTTCACCTTTTTACTTTTTTTTATTTATTTACACCCTAACGATTGTCCTAGATTTGCCTTTTCAGTTCCAGTGCTTAACAATGAACGACCCACGCAACAATATCATTGGATTGTACTGCTTCAAGGAATGATGAATAGTCCTACAGTTTGTCAATTGGTGGTAGATGATGCTCTCTGTCAGGTCAGACAGCAGATCAAGCTCAGCAGACTGTACGTGCCTGCCCTGATCGTCAACATATTGTGCCTTCAAATACTCCAGCAGGAGTAAATCCAACAGGTTTATGTGCCAATGAATTATGGCAAACTGATATTACTTATAGTCAATTGTTTAATCGATCTAAATATGTGCATGTAACTGTTGAGATGATTTCTGCCTTTGTTGTTGCTACTGCTCACACTGAAGAAAACCATGGGAGTACCAAAGAAAATTGGGACAGACAGCGATCCAGTATGGTGCCTTTTTACAGGATTGGGGAGTGACTCACACTACCAGTATCCCTCATTCACCTATGGGACAAGCGGTTATTGAATGAATTCATTTAACATTAAAACAAATGCTAAAAAAAAAAAAAAAAAAAAAAAAAGGGGCAGTCTTCCGTATATTTCCCCACAAGAGTTAAATTTATTAGGATCAAAATTTGTAGGTGGTGCCAGCAACAATCACGTTACACAAACATGTGTTGTTTTTAGCGACAAGTACGCCAGCATAGCAAGCCTCCAAAGCCAAGCTGCTCAAATCTTGGCATGGCATTTTCCCTATAACGTCTTCAAAGATGGCAGCTGGACAGACGTGTCCCCAACTAATGATCAATACAAAAGTTTTGTGTTTAGGGTAGACGGATATTGCGGATCAAGCCTGGGAAAAATTGGATTACAGTCTAATCAGAAAATTAGCCTCAGCACTTATGGTGCCTGGTCGTCATTTGATCGAGGCCAGCAAATTTTGCTGTTGTGGAATAGCGATGTTGCCAAGGAGTTACCCCCAGTGTTTTTCTGATTTGCGGTGACCGCGCTTAGCGGGATATCCCGGGGAGTGCTTGTGGAGGGCCTTGCTGTCTTGGCCGGCTGGCAGTGTTGGCCCTAGTTGTAGGCGATGGCTGAATGTGCCGCGCCGATTGTGCCGAGCAGGGGCAGGTGCAGGTCCTGCGTCTGGCTGCGGCGATGGGGTGCGGCTGTGGTCTGTGGCAGTGCGAGTCTCTGCATCTATGGTTGCGCCTGGAGTGGCGGCAGCCCAGGCGTTGAAGCAAATTGAGGATTTGGCCTGCTGGTCAGAAGGACAAGCAGGTGTCACCGCTCAAATTTTGGAACGGCTACTACTAGACCAAAATAGCCTTAGGCACGCTATTTTATAAAATCGTGCGGCTATTGATTTTTGCTTCTGGCTTAAGGACACGGCTGTGAAGAATTTGAAGGCATGTGTTGTTTTAATCTAAGTGACCATAGTGAGTCCATCCACAAACAGTTGCAATGGCTTGGAGAGCATTCGGGGAGAATTGTGGTAGAGGATTGTATATTGATATGTAAACTGTCTTTATGTTTCTTATGATTTAGTATATTACGTGTGTGAAAGTTGTTTGTATATATTGCTTGTATATATGCTTTGTGTGTTTTTTCCAATCAGAAGTGAGCTACTGGAAGGAGAAGCATTAACTGGTACCGAATTAATGACAAAGAATTACAAACTAGACTTAGTTGTGAGCACGTAACTTTGAAAAAGGAAGCTAGGAGAAATATGTTACAACTTAAAAAATCCGCTGTTGGCCAGCAGAGCACATACCTGGCGGCCTTGTTGCACGCACTGGCCACGCGTGCAGCAACGCCGTGTCAGTACCTTTTTCGTAGACTCTGTTGAGGGTGTAAAAGGGATGGCTCAGAGCGGGGCGGAAGGAGGCTGCAGAGCACACTGTGTGGATAAACAGGGGACGCCCTGAAGGTGCCGTGCCTGCCTCCCTTCTCCGCGATGACCCTGCCGACTGACACCCTCCTGCTCAGTGGAATCTTGGATATAGCGGAAATAGTAAAGCCCTCAGAAAGGGAAGTAGTATGCTAGAAACTGCTTTTGCAAGGCTGTACCAAAACAACATGCTAGTAACTGGGGTTGACGGTCTCGTGCGCAGGGTTTTCTTCGTGCAAGAAAAGAAAGGGGGAATTGTCGGAGTGCAGATCCTTGAAGAGACTGCACGAAGAAAATCCTGTGTAAATAGAGACTGGAGCTCTAAAGTTAGGCCTCAAGGGCAGAATGCCCTTGAAGTTAAGGATAAGAAAACTATGCAGTATGATAAGGGAGTAGTGTTTGCTTAGAGCAGAGCTTCGCTAGGCGGGTGTCTGTTTGAAATAAGCTGTTAAATATGACAAGCGTATGTATCATCCAATAATGGTGTGGAAAAGGGGTGGTCTCAGGATTATTGGCAAATACTGTCTATATAAGCAATAAGAACTGCGCAATAAAGGAGACTTCCTGCAGCTAACTCATATTGAGTCGTCTCAGTACTTCTCCAAATCCCTTCTCCGCATTAGTGCCTTCTTCAGTGCGTATAGTTCACAAAACTGTGCTGACCACCCTGCAGGTAACTTCCCTCTTTCTAGACTACTCAATTTTTGTCCATCTATTATTGCATACCCTGACACCCTTTTCCCTTCTATACATCCAGATGACCCATCGATGAATAGTTTTTCCCCATAAGGCAAAGGTTCATCTAACAGATCTTCTCTTACCTTAGTCTGATAACTAATAAAGTCTAGACAATCATGTTCTGGTTTCCGGATTTCTTCTCCATATAGAAACTGCAAGGGGTTAATATTTTTATTCATCACCAAACTGAGGTCTGTCTGATCCATCAGGATCGTCTCATATTTCATTGTTCCGGAGTCCGTTAACCATCTCCCAGCTTTCTGACTTAATATACTCCTCACCGAGTGTGGGGTATGTACAGCAATAGATCCTCCAAATGTTAATTTTCTACTTTCCTCCACCAGAATTGCAGTGACTGCTACTGCCTGTATACATCGGCCACCCTCGGCTCACAGGATGTAGTAGTTTAGACAAATAGGCCACTGGTTTCTTTTGTCCTCCCCAATCCTGGGCTAGCACTCCATGGGCTACCCCATTTTCTGCGTTAACAAATAAATAAAACGGCTTTCTTAAAGCTGGAAGTTCTAATACTGGAGCTGTAATTAACTTATTTTTCGGTTCCTCTAACTGCCCCTTTGTGGATACAAAAAGGCTAGAAGCAGAGATTTTCCAGCTACTGCAGCGTCCTGTGAAAGTTCTTTTTCCCATGCAGGCTAGCTGAGAAACAGTTTGAGGTTTTTGTAAACTAAGACTTTATCTTGCACCTGTAGCTTGTTATGCAATCTTGTTTATGGCACACTGGGAAAGTTGTTTTGAAATGGGTGTTGTAGCATTTAGCCAATCACTCTGGGAGGTGGATGGTCAAGTGACCAATTGCCTTGGCCATCCTTGTGAACCATATTATATATATATACGAATTTGTAATTAATAAACGGCTGATGCTGCTGCTGCCGCTGCTGATACTGCTGCTGCTGCTGCTGCTCCTGCTGTTGGCGTTGGCATTTTCTCCTGCACCTGAATTCTGTGTCGTTCTTCTCTCCGTCCCCGGCACGACGGCGACATTTGGTGACCCCGACGTGATACAACCGCAACTGAATTTAGAAGGTACGTGCTTCCCCCGAGGCTCCGGGGACAAATCTCTAGACTGAGAAGATGGGGCAAAGCTCCGTGAAAGAAAGCACGATATTTTCTGCCTTCAAAAATGTGATAACGATCGCGGGAGCTGACATAAGTGATGAAGCTCTCTGTGAATTGCTAAATTGGGCAGCAGAACATGAGTTTGTAGCTGATCCAAACACTGCCCTTAACCCAGAAGCTTGGGAACTGTTAGGGGATAAGTTATTTCATGAGACCGTGTTTGGAGATAAGAGCGTACTTGACCTGCTACGTACGTGGTGGTCCCTATACGGTATAATGCGGAAGTGGACAGCAGGAAGAGAAGGAAAAGAATTACCGGGCTCTGACGAATCTGCGGGTGAAGGCTCTGAAGGGGACGATGAGTTATTTGAGGGATCACTGACCCCGGACAGCACAGGCAGCGTACCTGCCGCGTCTCCGCTGCCCTCGGGCACTGAGAGACTCGCGGGGACTGCGCGGAGGTCCTATCCCTCCCCGCGGGATTATGTTCCGCCTGAGTACCCCTCACCAGTGGAACAGTTAGCAAAACTAACCAGTCAAAGCAAAGCGTTGGAGCGGCCCCCCCCTCCTCCTCCGCGCTACGGCCGCCCGTACAGCCGGCTATTTCAGTTACTACAGCGAGATCTGTCTGTGATAAATGAGTGAGTCCCAAACAGAACTCCAATTAAAGTTTACAATTTATTAGGCGAATAAAAGCAAGCAAACAGCGCTGGGTGCGCCGGGAGTCTCCGCTCCACCAAGACGCACACCATGTAGTTCTTATTTCTGGTTTATATTCCTTTTACTAATACATATTCTCAATTATTTCCGAGAAAAAGGTGGTCTTATTACAATGAGCTCAGAGAAGTCATCTCCATAGCCTCCACCCCTAACCCTCCCAGTTGCGCGTGCGCAGTGTCTCCTGGTGGTCGTGAGTAGGGGGTCTCAGGGATGAAGGCTGTATGTCTTCCTCGTGATGACTTTTTCACCTCCCCAGAAAACTAGTGAAGTCATCATGACTCTGCTCTTCAAAGTCATCAGGACCGTCTTTTGTTCTCCATCTTGGCTCCTGCTTATCTTACACAAGGGTTATGCAACTTACAGATACATGACTTAAAAGTGGTTAAGCGAGATTAGAGATTAAGCGCGTACAGGCCCCCAGGCCCCTCTTGTCTAACACCTTGCAACTGGCAGTAAAGCAAAAGAAGAA
This sequence comes from Tauraco erythrolophus, assembly GCF_009769465.1. Classification (NCBI taxonomy): domain Eukaryota; kingdom Metazoa; phylum Chordata; class Aves; order Musophagiformes; family Musophagidae; genus Tauraco; species Tauraco erythrolophus. The sequence continues at coordinate 26,838,406 of NC_141497.1, read as the reverse complement.
GAGAAAAAAAAAACCAAAACGTTAGGTGGCTTTTGCAAGAAGCGAGAACTATATCCATACCATTCTGCTTTCTCTAGGACTACGGTTATACAATGTGAAATATGTTCATTTGATTCGTGTCAATATGGTGGTAAGGAGCGGGGTGTGCCTATTCAAGAGAAGTGATTATCTTAGTTTAAGATCTCTGTGAAATGCAAAAACATAAACCTGCGAAATTCCTCATGATGCTGCCGATACACAGGATGCTCTGGCACTGCAGAGCAAAGAGCTCTGGTGACAGTTCATTGTGATGCAAAACGAGATAAAAGGAAATGGTGAAAAGTAGAAAAGGATGGAGAGCATAGACGCTGGGAAGCTCTCTTCAGATGGTCACCTTCAGCTTCAGGATTTTTCAGCCATTTAAAATATCCTGTGATAATACTGTTAATAGCTACAGCTGCTTTAATATTGCTACTGACACTGCTGTACATATGGGTTTGGTGTGTGTATTTTCAGTGCACAAAGTGTTATATCAATCAGAAAACTTATTCAAGTAAAAGAATTTACTTGATTTAATAAAAAGGGGGGGCTGACAGAGGGAATATAGAAATAGACAAAATCATATAAGAGGGTATATATTAGTTATTGTTTAAATATTAAATACTAACAAGTTATTGTTTAAATACTAACTGATACATTAACTACTGTATGAATTATTGCTTGCCTTGATTAAAGTGTGAAGTCCCAGTCCCTGCTGGCTGCCCAGGGAGGAGGTTGGTGAGAGAGATAAGACAAATGCCAGCAAAGTTGTAACTCATGACCCACACATCTGTAGGGAGGACAAAAACTAGCCCATGCGGGCAAGATAAGGACTAACAAGAACTAACATTTGTCTTCAGACAGTGATAGGTAGGAGACAACCAGATGTCCACTCAAGGACAGACCAGGCTGGAACCGGTTTGGCTCTGCAAACGCAGCCAAATCGGGAATTTTAGGAAAGAGGTGAAAAGTGCACAGTGAGGAAGACCTACGGCCTTCATCCTGAAGACCCCTGCCCACGTGAGGAAGACCTCCGGCCTTCATCCTGAAGACCCCTGCCCACGACCACCAGGAGGCGTGTCGAGGAGGAGCCTGAGGCGGATCCTGAGGCGGGGACTATGGAAATGATTTCCTGGGAGAGACTGACCTTTCTGGGGGGGGCTATGAGCGTGTCTGTATAAATACAAGAAAACTGCCACGGCAGGTGTGCGTCTTGGTGGAGCGGAGACTCCCGGCGCACCCAGCGCTGTTTGCTTGCTTTTATTCGCCTAATAAATTGTAAACTTTAATTGGAGTTCTGTTTGGGACTCACTCATTTATCACATACAAGAACGAACAGAATGGTTAAAGGTTACCTATACAGAGAAGGTCATATTTCACTGTGCGGCCCTGACATTGTTTTATATTGCCATGTATCAGGTGAACCCATTTCACAATTGGGGCTCCTGGTTAGTAGCATCATGAGGCATTTCGCAGGTTTACGTTTTTGCATTTCACAGAGATCTTAAACTAAGACAATCATTTATCTTGAATAAGCACACTTTACTCCTTGCCACCTATCCATCTATTGTCCCATATTGACACGAATCAAATGAACATATTTCACATGCCCTTCCTACGGCTCTGCCATTGCCGCAGCCAGGCACGGCAGCCGGGGTTCTACCGCAACCGGGAGGGGCAGGAGATATCACGGCGGCGTCGGCTCCGGCGCCTTTGTGTCCCGCGCCAGCATCCGCGCATTTCCCGGCGCAAATGGCGCAGACACCGGCGGCGGATTTCTCGGCACACCAGCGTACGGCGCTTTTGCGGGAAATACTACAGCAACTAGTGGTGCTGACGGAGGCGGTGCGACAGGCACCGAGGGCGGCGCCGGCAGCCCCCCCGACGGCGGCCCCGGACGCGGCGCCGAGCGCGGCGCCGGCAGCCCCCCCCGACGGCGGCGCCGAATGAGGCGCCGGCACCCCTCCCGACAGCAGCCCCGGCGGCGGCGCCGCCTGCACGGACAGTGATGCCGCCGCAAGCCGCAGCCCCCCAAGCTGCATTGCCGTGCGTAGCTCCGCAACCGTCCACAGCCTCCGCCGCTACACCGCCTGCTGGCCCGGCACCTGTGCCCTGCCAGCCTTCCTCATCCGTGAGGCCTGATGATGCAAGCAGTGTTACTGCAGACTCGCTTACTACACTGCGGGGAACTGTGGCGGTGGTCAGACATCGGCAACCAGTAACACAGCTGACCTACAACCGTCCATGGACGCTTCCCGAATGTAGTGTGACTGTGCGTCCAAAAAATTCAAAGTGGTTTTGGGAATCGGTCAAGAGGCGGGCTCTGGAGGTTAGGGACTGGGATTTAATAGAGAAAGTCGGGATGCCTAAAGATAAAAAGGGACCTGAGCGAGTTATTATAGTGCCTCAAGGTGCTGTGCAGGTAGATCAAGGTGGTAGTGAACCCACAGAGGGTATCATCCAAGCCTTTCCTGTACAGAAAGCTCTTCCTAACTCAGGTCAGTCTGACCAACATGAAGTTATCGCTTGGAAAGTGGTCCAAGATTTGCAATCCAAAGTGGCACAATATGGGCTAGGGTCTCCTGAAGTCATGCAGATTATTAGAGTGCTGAATACTGACCTGCTCTCTCCATCTGATATTAAGCATTTAGGTCAGGTATTATTTCAACCTGTACAATATTCAGTTTTTGAGGCCAATTGGAGAAGGATGGCTGAGAAAGCTGTGGCTGGGAATATGCAACTGCCTCCAGCTGATCCTAGACATGGAGTTCCAGCAGATGCTCTTATGGGAGCTAATGCCTTTTCTGATCCTGATCTTCAAGCCACCTGGCATCCTCAGGTCCTTGAGCAGGCTCAGAAGATTGGCATGGGAGCCCTATTAAAAGGCATGGACATGGCTGCTCCTAAAACACGATATGTGAAAATAACTCAGGGGCAGAAAGAGCATTTTTTATCTTTCGTGGAAAAGATTGCTGCCGCCCTCGAGAAGCAGGTCGAAGATGAGACCTTGCGGCAGCTGTTGTGCAGACAACTAGCAAGAGATAATGCCAATGATGAGTGTAGAAAGATCATAGATGCTTTACCAGGGGAACCCACACTAACAGACATGGTTGAAGACTGTTCCAAAGTGGGATCTGAGAATCCTAAGTCTGCTCTGGCTGCAGTTCTGCAGCCTATTCAATTAAATTCTGATCATGGACTAAAAAGGCAACCTAAGGTTGAGAGCAAGCAGAAACAGATTAGACAAAAGAAGAAGAAGAAGGAGAACAGGGAAGCTGCTCACTGCGAGAGATGCGATAGGCCAGGTCATTTTGCAAAATACTGTCAATCTATGTACCATGCCAATGGTTGACCCTTGACACGCTCGGGAAACTCGACCAGGAGCGCAAAGGGGATGTGCGCTCAGACACAAATACTTCCCCAGGGCATGGCACCAACACAGGCCTACTCAGCCAGCTTAGAGCCAGCACCCAGGGATCAATCGGAGTGGATGTGCACACCGCAGCAACAGTCATCTTAGAATCCTGTCATGTTTATAAGGTTCCCTTGAATGCATTCGGGCCCCTAGGACAGGGACTGAGTGCATTGCTGGTGGGAAGATCTAGTGTCACCTCTCAAGGGATCTTTGTACACCCAGGAGTTATTGATGCTAACTTTACAGGCCAGATTTGTGCTATGGTTTCCACACCCACCCCCCTGTCACTATTCCTGAAAAGACTCAAATTGCTCAACTTGTGCCTTTCAAGTCGTGTGTTCCCAGGACAGAACAACGAAGTCATGGAGATGGTGGCTTTGGATCTACGGGACTTCCGCAGGTCTTCTGGACCACAGACATCTCTAGCCAAAAGCCGCAGATGACGTGTACCCTAATCCTGCCAAATGCCCAGCCGTCCAAGATTCAGCTCCGAGGTTTGATCGACATGGCCGCTGATGTGACAATCATCTCCTTCTCTGCGTGGCCTCCTAGGTGGCCTTTAGCCCCTGTGGGGTCAGCCATTGCAGGGTTGGGGGGAACCACACAGAGCTATTTAAGCGAATGACCTGTGGTGGTGAAAAATGCAGAGGGGCAAACAGCTACAGTTCGGCCCTATGTCACTGCAGATCCACTTAACCTCTGGGGGCGGGATGTATTGGCAGCTTGGAGGGTACGGATTGGGACAAATTTTTGATGGGGGCCACTGTGCTGAAGGGCGCAGAGTATCCTACGCTGCCTTTGCGGTGGCTAGTAAGCAAATCCATCTGGCAACCCCAGTGGCCCCTACCAAAAGAGAAACTAGTCGCCCTTCATCACCTAGTTAAGGAACAATTACACCAGGGACACCTTGAACCTTCTACCAGTCCCTGGAATACGCCTGTTTTTGTAATTAAGAAAAAATCAGGAAAATGGAGATTGTTGCAGGATCTCCGAAAAATCAATGCAGTGATGGAAAATATGGGGGCATTGCAGCCTGATATGCCCTCACCCACCATGATTCCAGCAGGGTGGGAAATCCTGATCATTGATTTGAAGGATTGCTTTTTCACTATTCCTTTACATCCTGATGACAAGCCAAAATTTGCTTTTACTGTGCCTGCAGTTAACAATGCCGAACCTGCGAAGAGATATCAATGGAAGGTTCTACCTCAGGGCATGAAGAACAGCCCAACTATCTGCCAATGGTATGTCGCTCAAGCTTTGTCCGGAGTCCGCGAGCAGTTTCCTGAGGCATACTGCTACCATTACATGGATGATATCCTGGTGGCAGCATCCACCCAGGACGAGCTGCTGAGGATACAGCCTCGGCTGCTCGCTGCTCTGCATTCTTATGGATTGCAGGTGGCTCCGGAGAAAGTTCAAAAGCATCCTCCTTGGAAATATTTAGGAGTCAAAATTCTGGACCAAACTATACAACACCAAGAGGTGCAATTCTCGAGTTCTATTAAGACCTTGAATGATGCTCAGAAACTGTTGGGCATCATCAATTGGTTACGTCCCTATCTTGCGCCGCTCTTTAATATTTTAAAGGGGGACCCCGAGTTGAATTCACCTCGAAAATTGACTCCTGAAGCGCGACGGGCACTAGAGGAGGTTCAACAGGCCATTTCTGCCCATCAGGTTTACCGAATAGATCCCTCCATTGATATTACTGTTTTTATTACCACTCCAGATTATCATTCTACAGGTATCATTGGCCAATGGAACAAACAGTGGCCCGACACTTTGCATATTCTGGAAGGGGTCTTTTTGCCACATCAGCCAAAAAAGACAGCATCCACATTGTTTGAATTGATCGCTTGTCTGACAATCAAATGCCGCCAACGGTGTTTGCAATTAATGGCAGCGGATCCTGGAACAATTGTTCTTCCAGTACAGCAGGAACACTTTGAGTGGAGCCTTACTAACGGTGCTCCTCTGCAAAGTGCGCTGCAAAACTTTTCGGGACAGATTGCTTATCATCTGCCCAGCCATAAATTACTGCAATTGGCAAAATCGACAAGTTTTACCTTGCGGCCAAAAAATAGTCGGGTGCCAGTGCAAGGACCCACCGTCTCAGGTACCTTTGAATTTGGTCACTGATTCTGCCTACGTAGCAGACATAATCCAACGCTTAGATTGTTCACTTTTGAAGGAAGTGAATAATGCAGCTCTGTTTTCACTATTGAAAACTTTGTGGTGTGCAATTCAAGCTCGAGTTCATCCGTATTACATTCTGCATATCCATAGTCACACCAACTTGCCAGGTTTTATAACAGAAGGCAATGCCAGGGCTGACATGCTAGCTAACCCTGCGTGGGTAGCGCCTCAGCCTGACAAAATTGCACAAGCCAAGGCATCGCATAGTTTTTTCCATCAAAGTGTGCATACCCTGCAGAAGCAGTTCCACTTAACGCCCACTGAGGCTCGGGACATTGTCAGCGCTTGTGCTGACTGCCACGGACTTGCTGCACCTCTGCCATCGGGGGTAAACCCCAGGGGTCTAAAGGCCCTGCAGCTTTGGCAGACGGATGTAACGCATATTCCTGAATTTGGTAGATTTAAGTATGTGCACGTGTCTATTGACACTTTCTCCTCAGCTATGTGGGCGTCTGCTCATACTGGGGAGAAAGGTCGCGATGTCATTGACCATTGGAAACTCGCCTTTGCAGTCTTGGGCGTGCCTTTTTCTGTGAAAACCGATAATGGCCCGGCCTATGTCTCACAGAAGACGTGGCAGTTTTTACACCTATGGGGTGTAGATCATACTGTTATGGTTTGAAGTGGGGGGGAGGTCCGGGTGGCAGAAGCTGCCCATCAGACCGGACTCCCATCCCCCTCGGGGCTTGAGCCAATCGGCGCCTCTGCGAATTGCCCTATTTACATCGGACAAAGAAACTGGAAAGGTGTGCCGGTGCCCAGGAGCAAGGAGACGAGAGGGGGGCACGGCCCCCGCTCCCGACCGGGCCGGCGGCCTGGGCCGGGCCAGGCCAGGCCCGCTCCGTCGAGTATGGCGGCGGCGGAGCCGCTTGGGGAACTCGGGGAGAGCCCCGCTGCCGGGGCGCCCACTGGGCCGAGTTCACCCAGACAGGACTGAAATCTAAGAGAAACGGCCACACAGATAAGAGGTCAGTGAAGATGGAACGGAACAACGTGTGCCGTGGCTGAGTCCCCCTTGCGAGCGGCCCCTTTCTAACAGTCCTCGGTGGAGCAAGCAGAGACCCACTCGCAACCAGTGGATGACCCACGTCGGGAAGAGATGCCTAAGCCTGAGACTATTGTGAATCATGGGCACAGGTAGAGACACATTTACGCATTTCACATTTACGCATTTATGCATTTAAAGTCTGTACAGAGACGCATTTAAGGTCGGTATGACGACCCACGCCGGAGCACATTTAAAGTTTGTTGATGACCCACGTCAGAGCGAGTGACTACAGCTCCTTAAAAGCCCAGGACTGGTAAAGCCCGCACTTGGGGCAAATCCGATGGGGTAAGGATTTGCCCCCCAGCGGGTAGGATTCACGCTTTCGCCGTGAGTAGGGGATCCACTGGAGCAAGGGACAATGGTGTAAGGACTCCTTTTCCTTTAAGAGAAGCGGCAGTAACAACTTGGAATGAACTGACCTGCACTCCCCCATTCCCTGCCCCCCTGCGCCACTGGGGGGAGGAGGTAGAGCCGGGAAGAAGAGGCAAAGGGGTGGGGAGTGGTGTTGTTTTTAAGACCTGGCCTTGTTTTCTCGTTATTCTCTTAAGTAACCGTTTTTGTGTGCTTTTCTCTTTCTAGGTAGCTGTTAATAAATAGTTTTGCATTAAGAAAAAGCCTCTTTTGCCCGGGACCGTGGTTGGTGGGTGCTCCTCTGTTCCTGTCTTGATCCTCAGCTCTTTTATTACATTTTTCTCTCCTCTCCATTTTACTGGACTGGGAGAGCTGCGTGGGTTTGGTTGCCGAACTCAGCCTAACCCACGACACATACCTTGGGTATTCCGCATTCTCCTACTGGCCAAGCCATTGTTGAACGCGCTCATGGCACTTTGAAGCGTGTTTTAGATAAACAAAAAGGGGGAATGCATGGAGAAACCCCACAGAGTCGCCTAGAAAAAGCATTATATACAATTAATCATCTTACAGTGCCACCAAATTCAAATAATCCTGTTATTCTGAATCATTTTCTTTCGTTGCAGTCTTCAGGCGAGACGCACCTGCCTCGAGCGAAAGTCTGGGTACGGGACCTACTCACTAAGAAGTGGGAAGGCCCGTGTGAGCTTATTGCTTGGGGTCGTGGGTATGCTTGCGTTTCCACAGATACTGGGGTACGATGGCTACCTGCAAGATGCGTTCGCCCTGACTTGCGGCACCAGAAGCAGAACAGACAACCTCCAAGGCAACCTTCAAATGACGGCCAGAATGCGGATCATTCGATTGATGATCCTCCTGATGACAACCAAGACATCGACCATCAGCCCGGTCCTTCTACAAGCAGAGACTGAACTTTAAGTTTCCTATGTTATGGAGTCAGAATATAGAGCCCTTAAGGCTATTTAGAATTAATGACTGGACGTATAACTGGGTTTGCTATATGTGTATCTCTTATGACATTGCTGGAGAATCTCTCTGCCTACTTTAAATTAGTCTTAAACAAAAAGGGGGAATTGTGGATACAAAAAGGCTAGAAGCAGAGATTTTCCAGCTACTGCAGCGTCCTGTGAAAGTTCTTTTTCCCATGCAGGCTAGCTGAGAAACAGTTTGAGGTTTTTGTAAATTAAGACTTTATCTTGCACCTGTAGCTTGTTATGCAGTCTTGTTTATGGCACACTGGGAAAGTTGTTTTGAAATGGGTGTTGTAGCATTTAGCCAATCACTCTGGGAGGTGGATGGTCAAGCGACCAATTGCCTTGGCCATCCTTGTGAACCATATTATATATATATACGGATTTGTAATTAATAAACGGCTGATGCTGCTGCTGCTGCTGCTGCTCCTGCTGTTGGCGTTGGCATTTTCTCCTGCACCTGAATTCTGTGTCATTCTTCTCTCCGTCCCCGGCACGGAAGCGACACCCCTTCTCCCCCTCCGTCCAGCAAACCAGTCCTTCTTCTAACAGTTTCTCATATAAAAATCTGACAACCTGCGTATATCCTTCAATCCATAACCTGCAATAGCCCAAAAGTCCTAACAGCTTCCGTATTTCCCTTTTTGTCTTAGGTGGTGGTAAGGAGACTATCCCAGCGATCCTATCAGGGTTTATTTTTCGCCTTCCTTCACTTATCAAGTGCCCCAAGTATTTGACCTCCCTCTGAACAAATTGCAGTTTTTTCTTTGACACCTGTAGACCCTGATTCCCTAAGAAATTTAGTAACTCGATTGATGTTTTCCTAACTGCCTCCTCCTCTGACCCTGATACTAAGAGATCATCCACATATTGTAAGATTTGTGTCCCAGGAGGGGCCTGAAATCGTTGCAGTAATTCTTCCAAGGCTTGTCCGAACAGATTGGGGGACTCCATAAATCCTTGGGGTAATTTAGTCCATCTTAATTGTTGTTTTCTACCTGTCTCTAGATCTTCCCATTCAAAGGCAAATAAGTCCCGACTTTCTTCTGCCAAGGGACATGCCCAAAATGCATCTTTAAGATCTATTACACTAAACCAACCATGGTCATGGGGAATCTTACTTAACAGTGTGTAAGGGTTCGGTACCACTGGGTAGCGTTCGAGTTCTCTTATTCACTTCCCTGAGATCTTGGACCAATCTGTAGGTCCCATCAGACTTTTTTACTGGGAGGATAGGGGCATTATGGGGAGACATACAAAGCTCCAAGGTGCCTTCCTTTAATAGAGTATCAATTACTGGTTTCAACCCCTCTCTCCTTTCCCTCGATATGTGATATTGTTTTACCCTTATGGGGTGTGATTCGTCCTCTACGGTAACCTTGATGGGAGGAATATCCAACCTTCCCCAGTTCCCTTCCTGGGCCCAAACTTCAGGTTGTATCTCTTTTTCATCCTCCTCTTGTAGTTCAAACAGTTTCACTACCATTTTCCCTTTGTCCGGCATCACGCCTATTCCCAATAGGGTCTGTAAATCTCTACCTAATAAATTACAATCCACTCCCGGCACCAGCAGTAGATCACATATAACATACTGATCTTCCCCTTGAACTAAGACTTTTTCTACCACTGGGATGGAAAGCCCCTCCCCCCTGGCTCCTATGACCCGAGTTGTTTTCCTTCCTTCTTTGCACCCCTGTGGTAGTTTGGTTATGCATGTCCTTTCTGCTCCTGTGTCCACCAAAAATACATAATTTTCCCCCTGGGGGCCTAGTTTTAAATTTATCAAGGGCTCTTCTTTAGATTTTTCCCCCAGGATGTAGAGCCCCTGACACCCCTAGCAATCATTTTGGTCGCTTTGTTGGGTCTCCCTGAACACCAACTGATCCCGTGCCCTTTCGGGGCATTCCCTCTTGAAATGTCCTTCCTTTCCACAGTAGTAAAACCCTTTATGATTTTTTTTTTTCTGGGCATCTCTTCTCTTGGACGTGCCCCACCCCTTAGCCTTATGTTACCCTCTGGTTTTGGGTTAAATTTCTGAGGGGCTCTGGGCTTATTTCTAGCCATCTCCTGCATAGCCACCAAAATTTTGGCTTTCGTCTTAGCCTTTTCCTCATCCCTTCTAACATAAACCTTTTGCGCCTCCCTCAGGAGTTCGTTCAATCCTCTATCATGTCAATCTTCCAGTTTTTCTAATTTCTTCCTAATGTCCGGCCACGAGTGTGTCACAAAATTAATTTTAAGCAATTCTTGTCCCGCATCACTAGCGGGGTCTATTCCTGAATATTGCTGGATATTACGCCTCAGCCTCTCTAACCATTCCGTGGGGGTCTCCTCTTTCCCCTGTTGGCTATCAAATGCCTTACTTACATTTTGCCCCTTCAGGGCCACTTCCTTTACTCCTTTTATTATTAGTGATCTATAATCACTCATATTTCTCCTTCCCTCTTGTTGATTTTGATTCCACTGTGGGGGAGCGACGGGGAGCTTCTGGTCCCCAGGCAGCCCCTGCTGGTTTTCCCTTTCCCAAATCCGCATCCCCACCACTCTAATCATTTGCCTTTCTTCAGGGGAAAACAGGATGCCCATAATCGATTGCATCTCATCCCAGGTATAAATATTGGGCCCCAAAAATTGATCAAACTGCTCTGACAGTCCCACTGGATCCTCCAACAACTTCCTCATTTCTTTCTTAAATCCCCTCACCTCCGCACTGGTGAGTGGCGCATTCACAAACCCTATTCCTCCTGGAATCCCTGGCATAGGTACCTCCCACAAGGGAAATATCCCTGCCTCTTTATGGTCCTCATCTACATTCCTTACAACAGTTAACTGATCCATTTCCTTTCGCCGTTGCCAGGTCACAGGGCCCAAAGGGGTGGTGGACAACCCCCCACCCTCATTCTGGGCTACTCCCTGTTGTATCGCAGGGTTTCCTGGCCCAGCCATATGCACAGGATTGTAGGGGGGGGTAAGTTGGCCAAAAGATCCCACTTTTTCTCTTTATCCCCCTCCTTCTTTTCCCCATCCTGTTCATCGGGCTTTAATTTAAAGATCCCGACTTCCTCGGACCAAATTTCACCTCTCCAGCACGAGGCATATTCACTCTCTTCCTGACTAAACAGTTCTTTAGAATTAACATAGAGGTTTAGTGCCTGACAAATCCAACCCTCATACGACCCGTATTTTGGCCAATACAATGAGTCTGGTCTAATAGATTGCTTGGTCCATTCAAACATACAGTAGTGAACCATCTTTATCTTGTCCTTCCCCTTGGTGCATGGGTTAAAGCACCAACTTGCCAGCATTCTCCCTAACAGACTGTCTGGGGGAATGTCTGATAGCATCTCCTGGCTCCCTCCCTTCCCGGGACTAGGCTTACTCACCCCCCGTCCCATTTTCCTGGGGGATTCACTCACGCCTTTTCACTCACTTCGTCCCTTCACCATCCGATTCCCTCGCGGGAGATCGGAACTGTGGTTAGAAGGACTCCACACTCGCTTCACAGGCTCAGCCCGCGTCTCACTCACACACCTTTCAGTCCTCCCCCTATCCCAGCCACCCAGATAATACTTACAGTCCCTTTTTCTTATCCGGGTCTTGTGCACAAGGATTATTGGCTGCCGCGGTAATTCCCAGGGAGCCCCTTCTTTGGTTCACGAGTCCCCTGCTGGGGTCATTACCGTCAACCTCCAATGGTGCTGGAGGGAGCCGAAGAGACCGCTAAATCCAGTGGGGCGCGCCTTCCGTTCGGGACCCTCTTGCTACACGGCAGTGAGGCTTCGATTATCCCGGATGAGCCCCCAGTTGTGAGAAACAAGCCCACTTAAATAATTTTCAGTAGTTTATTCAGGGACAAAGTAAGTGGAGCTAAGATCACAGCGCTGGGCGCGTGACCGTAGCCAGAGGCACGCCGACACAATCATCAGTGGGTGATTTATACTATAATCCATCACATACTCATAAATATTTTTACATATTCATTATGATTTTGGGGACAGGGAGGAGATACTACAATTAGTATTTACATAGATCCGCCTTACCCCCCCCCCCCCCCCCCAATCATGCGCAGTTGGTCCTGGTGGTTGTCTTGGGGGTTGGTGTGGATGAAGTCAGGAGTCTTCATCAGTATGACCTTCTCACCTCCTCCAGCTCCAGCTGGCTTCAGTCCATCAGTTATTTCTCTTGGGTAGGGAGTTTACCGCTCTCAAAGATTTACTATCTACTTTCCACCGCTTTGGGGATTAGGTATATTTTTATTTTTTTTATTTTAACTGTAAGTGTTCTTGTTATGCAGTCTTAATTAACTCTAGGCGAAAGTAAAAATTTTTAACCACTTCCTTACTTTTCACAGAAAATAAGGAGGTGATTGGTTGTGGAATCATACACACAGTTACAGTTGGGGTTTGACCTTGATGATTTAAGCCTGTGTTCTTGACAAAGTTGGAAAACACTGATAAAGAGGAAGAATGCTGATAAAAAGGAAAAGGGAGTTTGAGAAGCTGACATTTAGCTTAGCAGATAGAAAATAATGCTTTTTTTAGGCATAGCCAGTAGCAAAGCTAAAACAGGCGCGTGCACTACTGGTTGTAACCAATTATAACTAAGCAAAGGGCGCATGGACACATCGTGGCTGGAAAAATGATCTATAAAAGCTGCTTGTAAATTGTAATAAACGTCTCTGGGATCACATCTACGGAGCCCATGCATTTCAGATGCCGCAAATGGTGCCCGAACAGGGACCTGATATTCAAGTCAACTGACAGGTCTTTGAACTCGTGGAAGAAGAGCGACTGGTGGCAGGAGCCTGGCTGAATGTAATTAGCCAGCGGAGTACAAGAGCTGGAGGGTCCGGACCAGTGATCCCTGCAGGACGCAGGTGAGCAGCCAGGGACGATAGTCTCCCATATCGGGAGACATGAAGAAATAGGAACCGAAAGAGGAAAAAAAAGCAACAACTACCTCAACAGGAGGAGGTAAGCAGCTGGGAACGATGGGAAGCACGGCTTCAACAGAACATAAGTCTGTATTTAAGGTGTTGACAAAAGTGCTAGAGAAACAGAACGGCACTGTCAACAGCACTGACTTGATACAACTCCTGGCTTGGGTGTCAGCCCATGTACCGGAGACAAACACTTCAAATATATATATGACAGGGACTTGGGACACTGAAGGCGTTAAACTTTGGGACGCAGCCACCCGTGGGGATGCCGCCACGCAGCGACAGCCGACAGTCCGGCGTGCTGTGTTCGAGACGTTGAAGGGCGCGGCGGGAGAGAGCGGGGGCAAGGGGGCGTTGGCGTCCGCTTCCCCCCGCAGCCCCGGCCCCGCCTCCCTCACGGCCCCACTGGCAGAGGAACCGTGTGGAGCTGCCGGCCTGGAAGAGTCATCATCGAATCCTTTTGATCCAGGGCCCCGAACGAGAGCCAGACTTATTTCCCCCCCCGCCCTTCCAACGATGTTGGTACATCAGCACTCCCGCCAGCCGCGCCGCCCACCGCGCCCCGCGAACGCCGCTGCCGCCGCCTTTGCCTCGGCGCTGCCGCTCATGTGCGGGAGCGAACCGCGGCTGGAGGGGACGGAGACACGCTGCGTGCCCCACTGTGCCGGTTCTTTTGCAGCTGACGGTCCTCCTCGGCGGGAGGGGTCGGCGGCGGTTACGGAGCGTGAGTGGCCGGAGCCGCGGCGGCAACAACAACAATAAGGGGGGCGGCCAGGTCGTTGTCCCCACTCCCCCGCCCCAGGGCCGGCTGAGGCGAGAGAAGGCGCGCGCGCGCACACACGCCCCCCCCCCCGCCATTGCTGCCGCCTCCGCCCCTCACCACAGGCGCAGCCGCGCCTGGAGAGCGGCCGCTTCGCCGCCGCCCGCGGCACAGATTTTACCAAGAGACAGCACATCCAACACTTAACTTGGATCATCTCAATCGGTATTGAGGGAAATAACTAATCCTCTTCTGTTCCAGCAATTTCAACAGTTAATATCAGTGCTGTAAAACCGTAAACATGCATATTTCATTGTACACCTGCGAGCGCACACCACGCTTCCAGGGCCTATAGCAGAAGGGAACAGGCAAGCTGACCCTCTCACGAGTGCAGCTCTTGTACCAAACTCGTTAATGGAGGCACAAATCTCACAACTGCTACCATCAGAACACTGATGCCATTAGGTGGCAATTTGGCTTAACACAAGAGCAAGGCAATCGTATAGTAGCTGTTGATCATGCCACCAATGGATGGTGTTAATCCTCGTGGTTTACGCTCACAGGAGCTTTGGCATACACCTCTCATTGGACACATGTATTTTTGTCATCATAAGGTATTGAGCATGTTACTGGTATTCCTTACAATCCTACTGGGCAAGCAATCATAGAATGCACACATGGTACTTGAAAAATATGCTTTTAAAACCAGAAGGGGGAATGATAGGGAAATCTCCCAATTAAAGAATAGCTAAAGTGTTATAGGTGTTAAATTTCTTAAATTGGTGGAAAGACAATCTAGCTCCCATAGCTAAACATTTTGGGATGGATAAAATGTCACATCTCAGTCAAGATCAGGCACAGGCAGGGTTACAGCAAGTGGCTTTCCAACACCTGACGGAATTGGCTATGAGAGCATTAAGACGTGTCCCTGATCTCGGGACAGGGGAGGTTTCCTTTGCTTCCATTCGGCAGGGAGCACAAGAACCTTATGAACACTTCCGTGATCGGCTGCAAATGGCAGTTCAGAGACAAATGGAAAATCCGGCTGCTGCAGATGTCTTACTATTCCAGTTAGCGATTGAAAATGCTAATGCAGACTGCCGGCAAGCTCTTGATCCTATCAGAAATCGGGCAAAAACAATTGCAGATTTAATAAAGGCGTGTCAGAATGTGGACTCGGAACACTATAAAGCAGAGATATTGGCAGCTAAATGTTTTGATCAACAGTAATCACTGACACGTCAGTGCGTTTAATTCCTACTGGTGTCTTTGGTCCTATACCACAAGGATTATGTGCACTATTGCTGGGATGACCATCCACCATGAGATCAGGATTGTTTGTACTCCCAGGGGTAATTGATTCTGAGTATAAAAAAAAAATTATGGCATAGACTCCTTCACCACCATGCACTATTCCAGCTGGAGAAAGAATAGCACAATTGGTTTTGATGCCTTGAAGCACCACATCACCTCCATTATGTAACATAGATAGAGGTATAGGAGCATTTGGTAGTACAGACCAACCAAAAATTATTTTTTTTTTTTGGACACAGAAAGTCACAGCTGCACAACCACTTTTAACAGTAATCATTAATGGGAAGGCTTTTTCTGGCCTAGTTGACACAGGGGCTGATCGTCACAAACTGAAGGTATCCTCATCGCACTGTATCGCAATAAAGGGTCATTGCTATCATGACATATCTCAGTCAGAAGGCTTTTGGATATTCAAAGAGAGCTTCAGCCACTGCTCTAACCTCTCCAATATCCAGGAGGGAACTGCCCCCTCTTTTAACCAGCCACAGGTCACATGGCTTCCAACTTCCCACAGTAACTCACAGCACCTGTTTTAACAAGCCACAGGTGCTTCTCATTTAGCCCACGCAGCAGCCAGAGAACTTCTCCAACAATTCCCCCTTTTTTGTTTTGAAAGGCCCAATAACCTTAGGGGTTCTATCATTCTGACTCCATGTTCAGTGAACATCCTTGAAATGGAACCATGGGGGAATCTTTCTTTACTTTTGATTGTACCATGTCAGCAGTGGATATATCCATTGCTCTGGTGGCGATGGATACATCCATCCCAGCCGTTCTGGCTGCTTTTCCTGGTGATTTACCACCAGATTGGTCTGCGGATCTCACAATACTCCCGCAAAGGGTTTGTTGGGACTGTAAGACACATGGTGTCTCTCTGTTCTTCTTTTGTTATTTCCCCGATTTGGCCCAGCCATTAGCATAAACCTTTGACCTGCATTGTTTAGCAATGTGACCTATTTTTCCACATTTATAACACCTCTTCTTCTTAATATGTGAGGCAGTTAGGGCAGTGGCCAGTGCAGTCATTTTATGTTCTATAGACCCAACTTTAGCACACGCAATAACCATCTCTTCTAAAGAGGGGTCCCCCGGCAATGTTTCAATAATTCTCTGGCAATCAGGGTTGGTGTTATCCTTTGCCAGCTGTTTTGTTAACAGGGCCCATAATCTGCTGTCCAGTACTTGTTTTTCTATCGCCCCTTGTAACCTTTCCACGAATTGCAAGAAAGATTCTCTGACCCCTTGTTTAATTGTAGAGTACTTTGCCTTAGGCTCCGCCATTTCTGCCGTGCACGTCAATGCCTGCATCCCTATTTGCTTAACTTGCTCAAGAATCTGAGGATGCCACTGCGCTTGAACTGCCGGGTTACTACATACCTGACCCGTTCCCATTAACACATCTGTACCTATGGCATAGCACGGGTCGCCTTGGGGCAACTGCATGTTCTGCAGTGCCCAATGATCAGCCAACTGCCTCCAGATGTTCATAAAGACAGAGCGTTGCACTGGCTGGAACATAACTTGGGCTAAATGTTGAAAATCATATGGCACCAATATCTCTAAATTTAATAATCATAGCAATTGTGCCACTGCTGGGGAATTTGGTCCATAACGAGCCACCGCCTTCTGCATATCTTGTATTACTTTCCATGACCAGCCCAAATGTTGATTGGGCTGGTTAGAGCCCAGGAGGGCCAGTTCCACGGGGAATACACTCAGCCCTCCCCCCATTTCTATTACAGATGGCTCTTTATTGATCAGTGTCCCCAGTGTTTCAGTTAAGTTCCAGTCCCCAGCCTCCACTGCCTTCATCCTAACCTCATCCCAAAAATGTACTGGATTACACAGCTGAACCATAGGTGGAGTAAATTTTTCTGCCGCTTTTAGCTGCGCTGTGGGGGATACATATGCTCTCAGGGTGTCCAGCTCTATTAAACAGGCAGATTTCTGCGACCTTTTCCTTGGCTTGGGCACAGGCCATAACTTCCCAGCTAAGCCGTCACTCACTTTAGAGGTCTCTCCCATAACCTCTCTTACTGCAGAAGGGGTTATAGGCTGCTGCAATATTTGCATTACTACTGCCAGTTGCTGGGACACCCCTTGTAATATTGTCATAACCTGCCGTAACATAATTGGCTGCACTGTTTGCACCTGTGCTAGATAGCCAGACACTGCGGGATATGAAGTTGCCAGGAATATTTGCTCGAGTGGCGGAGCTGTAGGCAAGATGGAGGAAGAGGGGGCTGTTGGGACAAAAGGTGGGGGACACTCCAACACTTCCTGCAGGGAAGGGCAGAGTCCCTGCACAGTCCCCACAGCTTTCTCAATGCCTGAGCACAGCGAAGATAGGACAGATACACTGTCCACACTATCTCTTTTGGATAGCTTGTTATCTCCTTCAAAACCTTCACCCGCAGATTCATAGTTTGATAGTTCATTTTCTTCTGCCACCCCTTTTTGTATTACATCATCCAGGGCCCCCCATGTACACAGCAGATCGGTTAGGCCCTTATGTTCAAATACAGCCTCCAGGAGTAACTTGTCCCCCAGCTTTTTCCAGAGCTCAAGGCTAAAGGCTGTGCCAAGATTCGCTAGGCCTTCCTGCTCTGATGCCCAATCCAATAATTTATAGAGATCCTCATCACTTACATTGGCTCCAGCAGCCATTATCACAGACTTCAGGGTGGCAAAAGTCTGGCTTTCCTTTACAAAGCTCTGTTCCATTTTTTCAATCCAAATTCTGTCCCTTGAGTCCCACATGAGCACACATACCTTCTGGTACTAGTTGAAGTCAGAGCTTCTTCACCACTCTCAAGCTATGCTGGGCTTCTACACCGCACTTCACCCTGCAGTCCAGACAGTTCATGTCCCAATGGATCACATCAGGGTCACCAGATGTCACAAACTGAAGGTATCCTCATTGCACCGTATTGCAACAAAGGGTCATTGCTATCACAACATATCTCAGTCAGAAGGCTTCAGGATATTACAAAAGAGCTTCAGCCACTGCTCTATCCTCTCCAATATCCAAAACAAAAATACCCAACTTTGACGAGGGGCTGCCCTCTCTTTTAACCAGCCACAGGTCACGTGGCTTCTGGCTTCCCAGGGTAACTCACAGCACCTGTTTTAACAAGCCACAGGTGCTTCTCATTTAGCCCACGCAGCAGCCAGAGAACTTCTCGGACAGCTGATGTATCTATAGTGAAAAAATCTGACTGGCCGTCCTCTTGGCCTCTGATACAAGCCCTGGCAGCTGTGATCGGAGTAGGTGGAACACACATCCCACAGCAGAGTGCACAATTCTTGTTAGTAGTAGGCCCAGATAACAAACAAGCTATGTTGAAACCATATGTTCTTGATGTCCCATTGTCATGGTTTGATGTGGAGGGGGTGGGGGTTCTGGTGGCAGGAGAGGGGCTTTGCTGCCTGTGACCTCCCTGGTTTTGGAACCAGGTCAGACCTGGTTCTGGCCACCAGATCAGACTCCCATCTCCCTCAGACTTGAGCCAATCAGGCCTCTGCGAATTGCCCTATTTAAGTCGGGACAAAGGAAATGGAAAAGGTGCTTTGCCCAGGAGTGAGGAGAGAAGGGAGGAGGGCACTGCCCCCGCACCCTGGCTCCTGGCTGGGCGGCTGCCTGCGTCGGGCCAGCGCCGCCCACGGAGGATGGCGGCGGCGAAGCCGGCTGGGGAACTCGGGGAGCGCCCCACTCCCGGGGTGCCCACTGGGCTGAGTTCACCTGGAGAGGACTGAGATCTGAGAGAAACAGCTGCATCGACACCAGGTCAGTGAGGATGGAGCAGGAGGAGGTGTGCCGGAGATGAGTTTCCCCTGCAGCTGGTGGTGAGATAGCAGGCGGCCCCCCTGCAACCAGGACGGCCTCGGTGGAGTAGAGACCCACTCGCAGCCCGTGGAGAGAAGATGCCTGAGCCTGAGGATGGTCGTGTTGGGACGCACGACAAGGCAGAGAGGCATCTGGAGTCTGCGTGACGACCCACGCCGGAGCGAGTGGCTACAACTTCCTAAGTATCCGAGACTGTGGTAAAGCCCACACTGGGGCAATCTGTGGGGAAGGATTGCTTCCTGTGGGCTGGACTCACGCTGGAGAAGTTTGTGGATTTTTCCTCGTGAGTAGGGGATCCATTGGAGCAGGGGAAAAGGGTGTAAGGACTCCTCCTCCTTTAAGAAAGAAGCAGCAGTAACAGCACGGAATGAACTGACCTGCACTCCCCCAGTCCCTGCCCCCTGTGCTGCTGGGGGGAGGAGGTAGAGCCAGGCGGAAAAGGAAAGGGGGGGGTGGGGTGGGGAAGGTGTCGGTTTTAAGATCTGGCTTTGTTTTTTTCTATCCTCTCAAGTAACCAGTTTTGTTTCCCTTTGTCCTTTTAAGTAACTATTAATAAACTGTTTTGCTTTGAGAAAGCCCAGTCTGTTTTGCCCGGGACCATGGTTGGTGGGTGCTCCCTCTGTTCTTGTCTCAACCCTCAGTCCCTTTTTTTTTTTTTTTTTTTCCTTTTCTCCTCTCCACTTTACTGGAGAAGGAGAGACTGTGTGAGTTTTAGTTGCTGGATCAGCCTAAAACCACGACACCCATGTACATTATGGGGTCGGGATTTGTTGAATCAGTGGAATGTGAGGCTAACCACAAATTTTTAGTGCAGGTCACTGATGTCTAGCCCCGACTCAAGCTGGCCTGGTTGACTGACAAGCCAGTCTGGATCGATCAGTGGCCGTTAAAAGTTGAGCGGCTAGAGTGGGCTCAAAAATTAGTCGATGAACAGCTCAAATTAGGACATATAGTTCCCTCCACTAGCCCATGGACTCCTCCAATATTTGTTATCCCAAAGAAATCAGGAAAATGGAGATTATTAAAAGACTGAAGAGCTATTAATGCAATCGCGTCACCAATGGGTGCATTACAACCAGGTGTACCAAATCCTACTATGATTCCAGAATGTTGGCATTTGATGGTGATTGATATAAAAGATTGGTTTTTTACTATTTTATTTTTTTTACACCCTGACAATTGTCCTAGATTTGCCTTTTCAGTTCCAGTGCTTAACAATGAACGATCCATGCAACAATATCATTGGATTGTACTGCCTCAAGGAATGATGAATAGTCCCACAATTTGTCAGTTGGTGGTAGATGATGCTCTCCATCAGGTCAGACAGCAGATCAAGCTCAGCAGATTGTACGCGCCTGCCCTGACTGTCAATATATTGTGCCTTCAAATATTACAGCAGGAGTAGATCCAAGAGGTTTATGTGACAATGAATTATGGCAAACTGACGTCACTTATATTCAATTGTTTTGTCGGTATAAATACGTACATGTAACTGTTGATACGTTTTCTGCCTTTGTTGTTGCTACTGCTCACACTGGAGAAAACCATGGGAGTACCAAAGAAAATCAGGACAGACAGTGGTCCGGTATGGTGCCTTTTTACAGGATCGGGGAGTGACTCACACTACCAGTATCCCTCATTCGCCTACGGGACAAGCTGTTATTGAACGAATTCATTTAACGTTAAAACAAATGCTTGATAAACAAAAAAGGGGCAGTCTTCCGTATATTTACCCGCAGGAATCCTTAGACAAAGCTACATATGTTTTAAATGTTCTTAATCTGTCTGCTTCTAGGCAACATACTACGGCTGTGGATCGTCATTTTAAAACCAGTGCCATTTTTGTAGAAAAACCAATGGTATATTATAAGGAACTGGGCTCAACTCATTGGGACGGCCCTGTGCCTCTGCTTACATGGGGAAGAGGGTGTGCTTGTGTTGTTCTTCCCACAGGTCCATACTGGTTACCGGTGAGAAACATAAAGCCAGCCAGGACTTTTGAAACTACAGATAGAGAAAGGGAGATCCAAGAATTAGCAGAGCAAGCAGAGATCACAGAAACGCTGAATGAGGAGAATAGTTCAAATGGACAGACTTGTAATAGAAGATTTCATGTTAATATATAAACTGTTTTTATGTTTCTTATTGTTTGGTATATTATATGTGTGAAAGTTGCTTGTATATATGCTTTGGGTTTTTTTTTCCGGTCAGAAGGTGTATGGATTCCACCCATAACTACTGGAAGGAAAAGAATTGACTGGTATCAAATTAATGACAAAGAATTATAAACTGGACTTAGTTGTGAGCGCGTAACTTTGAAAAAGGAAGCTGGGAGGATTGTTATTGAACAACATGTTGCGATTCGCAAAAACTGCTGTTGGCCAGCAGAGCACTTACTTGGCGGCCTTGTTGCACGCACTGGCCACGAGTGCAGCAACACCGCGTCAGTACCTTTCCATAGACTCTGTTGAGGGTGAAAAGAGATGGCTCAGAACGGAGCAGGGGGAGGCTACAGAGCACACTTTGTGGATAAACAGGGGGACGCCCTGAAGGTGCTGTGCCTGCCTCCCTTCTCCGCGATGACTCTGCTGATTGACACCCTGCTGCTCAGTGGAATCTTGGGCATAGTCGAGATGGTAAGACTCCCAGAAAGGGGAACAATATGTTAGTAACTGCTTCTGCAGGGCTATAATAGAGCTTGGCAGGGTATTCCTTCGCATATAAGGGGAGATCCATGTACTATAGAGACTTTGGGAATGTGTTTACCTAATACCACCATGATCCTAAGTCATAGACACACCCGGAATAGGCAAAGCACACATGCTTACGATAGCTAGTGTGATTCCAGAGCTGAATTTTAGAATCCAGCAAAAATCATTGCAGCTTCAATATTTGCACTGGGAGTTGGAGTGGCACAGGTGTTAACTACACTGAATAAATTAGTTTGTTGGCTTGCAAACTAATGCTACAGCTTCCACTTTAGACATGCTACGCTGCAAAATCGAGCCACCATAGATTTTTTTATTGCTAATGCAGGGGCATGGTTGTGAGATACTAGAAGGAATGTGCTGTATGAATTTGTCTCATCACTCAGAATCAATTCATGAAACGATACAGAAATTGAAGGACCAGATGAAGGAGTTACAGGATGGTTGGTATCCTTAGTAAAGGCAGGTATTATGTTACTAGTAATCCTTTTATGCATAGTAATAATCGTCCCCTGCCTATTGTCATGCTTTTAGTGGATGGTTCATCAAGTAATGGTCATAGAAAAACAAAAGAGGGGAATTGTGGAATCATACACACAGTTACAGTTGGGGTTTGACCTTGATGACTTAAGCCTGTGTTCTTGACAAAGTTGGAAAACACCGATAAAGAGGAAGAATGCTGATAAAAAGGAAAAGGGAGTATGAGAAGCTGGCATGGGGAGTGTGAGAAGCTGACATTCAGCTTAGCAGATAGAAAATAATGCTTTTTTAGGCATAGCCAATAGCAAAGCGAAAACAGGCGCGTGCACTACTGGTTGTAACCAATGATAACTAAGCAAAGGGCACGTGGACACATCGCGGCTGTAAGAATGATCCATAAAAGCTGTTTGTAAATTGCAATAAACGTCTCTGGTATCACATCTACAGAGTCCGTGCATTTCAGATGCCGCAATTGGTGACAGCCAACATGGCTTCACTAAGGGCAAATCCTGCCTGACTAATTTGGTGGCCTTCTATGATGAGGTTACAGCATTGATGGATAGGGGAAGAGCAACTTGCATCGTCTACCTGGACTTATCCAAAGCATTTGACACTATCCCACGACATCCTTGTCTCTAAACTGGAAAGACATGATTTTGATGGATGGACCACTCGGTGGAGAAGGAATTGGCTGGATGGTCGCACTCAAAGAGTTGTGATCAACGGTTCAATGTCCACGTGGAGGCCAGTGACAAGTGGTGTTCCTCAGGGGTCAGTACTGGGGCCAGTGCTATTTAACATCTTTGTTGGTGACATGGACAGTGGGATCAAGTGCACCCTCAGCAAGATTGCAGATGACACCAAGTTGTGTGGTGTTGTGGACATGCTGGAGGGAAGGGATGCCATCCAGAGGGACCTTGACAGGCTGGAGAGGTGGGCCTGTAAGAACCTCATGAAGTTCAACAAGGCCAAGTGCAAGGTCCTGCACATGGGTCAGGGCAATCCCATGCACAAGTACAGGCTGGGCGGAGACTGAGATTGAGAGCAGCCTGGAGGAAAAGGACTTGGGAGTGCTTGTGGATGAGGAGCTCAACATGAGCCAGCAATGTGTGCTGGCAGCCCAGAAAGCCAACTGTGTCCTGGGCTGCATCCAAAGAAACGTAGCCAGCAGGTCGAGGGAGGCAATTCTGCCCCTCTACTCTGCTCTCATGAGACCCCACCTGGAATACTGCGTTCAACTCTGGGATCCCCAACACAAGAAGGACATGGAGCTACTGGAGCGAGTCCAGAGGAGGGCCATGAAGATGATCTGAGGGCTGGAGCACCTCTGCTATGTAGACAGGCTGAGAGAGTTGGGGCTGTTCAGCCTGGAGAAGAGAAGGCTCTAGGAGACCTGATAACAGCCTTCCAGTACTTAAAGGGGGCCTACAGGAAAGCTGGCGAGGGACTTTTTACAAGGGTATATAGTGATAAGACAAGGGGTAATGGCTTTAAACTGAAAGAGGGGAGATTTAGATTGGATATAAGGAAGAAATTTTTTACTCTGAGAGTGGTGAGGCACTGGAACAGGTTGCCCAGAGAAGTTGTGGATGCCCCATCCCTGGAAGTGTTCAAGGCCAGGTTGGATGAGGCTTTGGGCAACCTGGTGTAGTGAAGGGTTTCCCTGCCCATGGCAGGGGGGTTGGAACTAGATGATCTTTAAGGTCCCTTCCGACCCAAACCATTGTATGATTCTATGATAAATGAAGCTGCTACTTGTTCTAGTAAATTCTGGTAGAGGTCCACCTGCCATCATTAGGTGCCTAAGCCCTTCTGTAAATCCTGGTTTTAGTGAGTAACAAACATGGAAATTTTCTCAGTTAAATTAAATTTACTTGATATGTGTTGTTCTCTCATGTGAAGATTTCCTTAATTTCTGTCTACTTATTTTTCTTAAACAAGGCTTTGTGCACTTTGCATCCCAGCAGATGATCTCCTGTACTCCTGCCCAGGTTCAGGCAGTTCATTTCCTTCACCTGTTTTTTGACTTCTTTTTTGCTTAACTGTTCATAACACAATAGGATTACTGACCTATTCTTGGAAAAATTTACAACACAAATCTGCCAGGACTTCCAGTGAAGTGCCTCATTCAAGAAAGATTTGTGATGAAGATTTGTCACATTAGTGTTTAACTGCAGCTAATAAAAGTACTGAAACATCATTCCAGAAAGCACAAATGAGGTAATTTTACAACCAAGAACAGATACTTGCACTATCTGCCCATTTTGCTTTTTGCAGTCTTTTCAGTAGGCCTGGTGTTTAAATACCATGCTGGCACACAGCTAGAAGCCTGGTTCAGCCTGCAGTCTAATTTACTATACAGTTTATTGTCTGTGTTACTGTCTGATGCACTTCCTTGTATAATATCCTAAATAACTCAAAATAATTAATTATGTACACTTTATAAATTGACTGCTGTCGTGGGTTATGTTGGACCGCCCCACACACAGCCGGTCACTCCCCCTCCCCCACCCCCAGGAATGAGGGAGAGAATTAAAGGATAAACGTGAAACCCGTGGGTTGAGATAAGAGTGATTTAATACAGATGATTTAATACAATGTAGGTGCTCACCACCCCTCGTATGCGAAGCCCGTCTCGTCCCGAAAACTGCAAATCCCGGACGAACGCGAGGCCCCGAGATAGAGAGGGGCAGAGAGGGAGAGAAAGAGAGAGAGAGAAAGAAAAAAAAAACAGCAGAGGCAACAGCGCAGCAAGCGCAAAAGAGCAAAAGTGCAAAAAGAGCAAAAGCGCAAAAGCCCCTCTTCCCGGCTGACCCTCGCTTTAATACTGGGCATGACGCTGCATGATATGGAATGCTAATTGGCCAGTTTGGCCCTCAGTCTTAAGTTCCACACAAATGACAAGGGGAATCGTGTCCCCCTTGTCCCAGCTATGCTCCCCCCTTATCCTGCCGTGTTTCTGTACTCCGCACACTGAAAAGTCCTTGGAGTTTCACTTCCAACCACAAACATCAGCTTGCTATCAACATTCTTCTCAGAGTGAGCCTCTGAGTGAAACCAAAACAGGGAGCTCTTCTGGCTGTTAAAAAAAAAAACTCTGTCCCAGCTAAAACTGGGACAGTATCCACCCCTTATTCCATACCATGCATGTCATGCTCAAATCTTACATATATACTATTCCCTTAGCCATGGGTCATCCCTCCAAAATGTGTCTTCATCTGTTACAGCAGTCTCTCAGGGCAGGAAAGATGACGTGGAATTCGCTCAGTCGGTAGAACGGATGACATGTAGTCTTTGTTGCGTGTGGCACCTGGAGCTCGTAGTTGGTGTATCCGGCCGCTGTCTGCAGGTTGAAGATGTTGATCTTGAAGAAGTTGCTGGTTGTTTGGAATCAGTTCTGATTCTGACGAAGTTCATTCTTCATTAACCTGGATGATTCTTAATATAATGACATTAGTACAATGTGACAACCATAGTGATGATGGTATGCAGGGACAGGGTTATTCAGCAATTAATATCACACAATTCAATTCATTTTATCATCTATTTTCACCCAACATCAAATCCCCTTGAGGTACACATCGGACTTCCCCGTCCTTCTGCATCACCCACCAAGTACACCCAGGTCCCTGAGCAAAAGCAATCCCACAAATGGGTTTACCTTTACCCGAGGCAGGAATAACCCAAACTGTCTTCCCGAGTATATTCCTCATGTGTACTACAGGGACTTTGTCTCCTTCTACAGTACGTAGAAGTTCTGATTGCGCAGGACCAGCTCGATTGGCAGATCCTCTAGTGTTAACTAACCAGGTGGCTTTTGCTAAATGCGTATCCCAATGTTTGAAGGTTCCACCACCCATTGCTTTCAGTGTGGTTTTTAGCAATCCATTATATCGTTCGATCTTCCCAGAAGCTGGTGCATGATAAGGGATGTGATATACCCACTCGATGCCATGCTCTTTGGCCCAGGTGTCTATAAGATTGTTACGGAAATGAGTCCCGTTGTCCGACTCAATTCTTTCTGGGGTGCCATGCCGCCACAAGACTTGCTTTTCAAGGCCCAAGATCGTGTTCCGGGCAGTGGCATGGGGCACAGCATAGGTTTCCAGCCATCCAGTGGTCGCTTCCACCATTGTAAGCACATAACGCTTGCCACTGCGAGTTTGTGGAAGTGTGACATAGTCAATTTGCCAGGCCTCTCCATATTGATATTTCGACCAACGCCCTCCATACCAAAGAGGTTTCAACCGCTTGGCTTGCTTGATTGCAGCACACGTTTCACATTCATGGATCACCTCTGCAATGGTGTCCATAGTTAGGTCCACCCCTCGATCACGAGCCCATTTGTATGTGGCGTCCCTTCCTTGATGGCCTGAGGCATCATGGGCCCAACGAGCTAGAAATTTTTCACCTTTATGTTGCCAGTCCAGATCCACCTGAGCCACTTTAATCTTGGCGGCCTGATCCACCTGTTGATTGTTTTCATGTTCTTCTGTGGCCCGACTCTTGGGTACATGGGCATCTACATGTCGTACTTTCACAATCAACTTCTCTACTCGAGCAGCAATGTCTTTCCACAACGGGGCAGCCCAGATGGGTTTACCTCTGCGTTGCCAGCTGCTCTGCTTCCATTGCCGTAGCCATCCCCACAGGGCATTTGCTACCATCCAAGAGTCGGTATAGAGATAGAGCATTGGCCACTTTTCTCGTTCAGCGATGTCTAAAGCCAGTTGGATGGCTTTCACCTCTGCGAACTGGCTTGATTCACCTTCTCCTTCGGTAGCTTCTGCGACCTGTCGAGTAGGACTCCATACAGCAGCTTTCCATTTTCGATGTTTTCCTACAAGGCGACAGGACCCGTCGGTAAACAGAGCGTATGTCTTCTCATTGTCTGATAGTTCATTATAAGGTGGAGCCTCCTCAGCACGTGTCACCTCCTCCTCCTCTGGTGACATTCCAAAGTCTTTACCTTCAGCCCAGTTAGTGATCACTTCCAAAATTCCTGGGCGATTGAGGTTTCCTATCCGAGCTCTTTGTGTGATCAGCGCGATCCACTTGCTCCATGTGGCATCAGTTGCGTGGTGTGTAGACGGGACGCTCCCTTTGAACATCCAGCCGAGCACTGGCAATCGGGGTGCCAGGAGCAACTGTGCTTCTGTACCAATCACTTCAGAAGCAGCTCGGACTCCTTCATATGCTGCCAATATCTCTTTTTCAGTTGGAGTATAGTTGGTTTCGGATCCTTTGTATCCTCGACTCCAAAACCCAAGAGGTCGACCTCGCGTCTCCCCTGGCGCTTTTTGCCAGAGACTCCAGGTGGGACCATTCTCCCCGGCTGCGGTGTAGAGCACGTTTTTGACATCTTGTCCTGTCCGGACTGGTCCCAGGGCTACCGCATGGACTATTTCTTGTTTAATTTGTTCAAAGGCTTGTTTTTGCTCTGGGCCCCATTCAAAATTATTCCTCTTTCGGGTTATTTGGTAGAGGGGTTTTACAATCTGGCTGTAGTCAGGAATATGCATTCGCCAGAAACCCACAATGCCTAAGAAAGCTTGTGCTTCCTTTTTGTTGGTTGGTGGGGACATAGCTGTTATTTTATTAATCACGTCCATCGGAATCTGACGACGCCCATCTTGCCATTTTATTCCCAAAAACTGAATCTCCTGGGCAGGTCCCTTGACTTTACTCTGTTTTATGGCAAAGCCTGCTTTCAGAAGGATTTGGATTATCTTTTCACCTTTCTCAAAAACTTCTTCTGCTGTGTTGCCCCATACAATGATGTCATCAATGTATTGCAGATGTTCTGGGGCATCACCCTGTTCCAGTGTGGTCTGGATCAGTCCATGGCAAATAGTGGGCTGTGTTTCCACCCCTGGGGCAGTCGATTCCAGGTATACTGGATGCCCCTCCAAGTGAAAGCAAACTGTGGCCTGCATTCCGGTGCCAAAGGAATTGAGAAAAACGCATTAGCAATATCAATTGTAGCGTACCACCTGGCTGCCTTTGACTCCAGTTCATACTGAAGTTCTAGCATATCTGGCACGGCAGCACTCAATGGTGGTGTAACTTCATTCAAGCCACGATAGTCTACCGTCAGCCTCCACTCGCCATTGGACTTACGCACAGGCCATATAGGGCTGTTAAAAGGGGAGCGGGTCTTTGTGATGACTCCTTGACTCTCCAGTTGATGAATCAACTTATGGATAGGAATTAGAGAGTCTCGGTTGGTACGATATTGCCGTCGGTGCACTGTTGTATTAGCAATTGGCACCTGTTGTTCTTCGACCCTCAGTAACCCCACAGCAGAAGGGTCCGTTGAGAGACCAGGCAAAGTAGACAGCTGCCTGCCGTCTTCTGTCTCTACTGCAGCTATGCCAAAAGCCCACCGATACCCTTTTGGGTCTTTGAAATACCCTCTCTTAAGATAATCTATGCCAAGGATGCACGGGGCTTCTGGGCCAGTTACAATAGGGTGTTTTTGCCACTGCTGTCCAGTTAGGCTCACTTCAGCCTCTAACACAGTCAGTTGTTGAGACCCCCCTGTCACTCCAGAAATAGAGATGGATTCTGCCCCTCTGAAGTTCGATGGTATCAAAGTGCATTGGGCACCAGTATCCACTAAAGCCTTATACTTTCTAGGGTATGATGTGCCAGGCCACCGAATCCACACAGTCCAGTACACTCGATTATCCCTCTCCTCCACCTGGCTGGAGGCAGGGCCCCTCTAATGCCTGTTATCATATTCATCAGAGGAATCAGCAGGATTGGAGTCAGGATGGCTAGGAGGATCAGCCCTCCCATTTTGACTAGTGGACTGCTCACTGTAGACTGGGGCAACAGCTGTCCTGGAGGAATTGGAGAAAGTTCTATTCCTGTTGGTTCTTCCTCCCAACTGGCGTACCCTGGCCTCTAAAGCGGAGGTGGGTTTTCCATCCCACCTTCTCATGTCTTCTCCATGATCACGGAGGTAGAACCATAGCTCACCCCGTGATCTGTACCGTCTCTCTTGTCTCTCTCGAGGAGGGTAACGCCTGGTTCTGACAGCTGAAATTCTAGAACGTTCGGGTGGTGGGAAATCTACTTTTTCTCTTAATTCTCGGACCTCTTCAGACAGCTTTTCCACAGCCGCAACCACAGGTTCGTATAGAAGTGTCATCATCATATCGTCGGAGGTAGGTGACCAGATTACCTACGGATAGTGGTGCTTCATCGTCCCCGAAGTCCATTATTGCCAATGAGGTGGAATATGCGGCTGGCGCACTCCGTATAATCTTCTGCCACATTGGTCGTGTGCACCGGACGTCATCTGGATCTTCGAGTCTTGGTCCGCTTCTCGAGTCAAGATAAATCAACTCTCGCACAGCCAGTTCTCTCAGGTACTGAATAGCTTTTCTATGTTGGTCCACCTGCTTACATTACATGGCACCTCGTCCTTGTAGGGGTACCTTTCCTTTATGGCTGCCAGGAGTCGTCTCCAGAGGCTGCGGACTTGTGTCTGCCTTCCAATTGCTTTATCAATGCCTCCATCCATGGCAAGGGCTCCCAGCTGCCTAGCTTCACTACCATCTAACTCCAGACTATTGGCTCCCATGTCCCAGCATCTGAGCAACCAAGAGACAATGGGCTCACCTTTAAGGCGGCCATAATCTTTTCGAATATCTCGCAGCTCGCTCATTTTTAGAGACCTGGTGGTTATCCTCTCATCTATGATGTCACTCCTCCTCCATTGAGATTTCCTCTGAGGCGAAACAGAACGCTCCCGCTTCATTTCTCGTGATGGCCCTGGTCGCTCTTCATCATCATCATCATCCTCTCCTCTGCGTTCTGACTTTCGCAGACATTTCCTTGGTTTCTCTTCCTCCAATCGTTGTGATGGCCCTGGTTGTTCTTCTTTGTCTGGTTGCTTTGATGGTCCTGGTTGCTCTTCCTCATTTGGTTGTTGTGATGGCCCTGATTCCTCTTCTTCGTCGTCTAACTTTTGTATACATTTTCTTTTCCTTACGGGGGCAACTGATAACGTTGTAGTCTGAGTAGCTATAGTGCTTGTCATGGGAGTTGAGATGGCAAGCACAATAACCCGAGAAATAAATTGATATACACCCCTAAATGGCCGATTGATTTTGAATATATAGATAATTAAACATATATTCAGGAGACCTTGCAGGACAATCAAACCGGTTAAATTATTCCAATGATGTTCGGCATTATCAAAATCAACGTAAGCTTTTGTGAATGAAAAGTCACCGGTATAATTGGCGATGATATCCGCCAGGTGACGCTCAAAATTAATAAACGAGCTCCACATCACCATCCCCCTCTGCACCGCCGAATACAAAGACTGAGCCGGACCCAGCACCGATGATCTTATCAGAGTTACACCGTACAGTATAGCAAAACCCTTAATTACCGATAACATACTTTTCATGCCGGTCCAACACCCAGAGCCAGAAAACCGCATAAACATTCCGCCTAACATCATATAGGGTAGATAAGACAATAAATTATGAATGTCCGGTAACATGTACGCAAGCATAACAAACAGCATTCCGGCCAGCCACATCGTTATCTCAACCCCTTCGTGCCCCACGTTGGGCGCCAATTAAGACTGTCGTGGGTTATGTTGGACCGCCCCACACACAGCCGGTCACTCCCCCTCCCCCACCCCCAGGAATGAGGGAGAGAATTAAAGGATAAACGTGAAACCCGTGGGTTGAGATAAGAGTGATTTAATACAGATGATTTAATACAATGTAGGTGCTCACCACCCCTCGTATGCGAAGCCCGTCTCGTCCCGAAAACTGCAAATCCCGGACGAACGCGAGGCCCCGAGATAGAGAGGGGCAGAGAGGGAGAGAAAGAGAGAGAGAGAAAGAAAAAAAAAACAGCAGAGCAACAGCGCAGCAAGCGCAAAAGAGCAAAAGTGCAAAAAGAGCAAAAGCGCAAAAGCCCCTCTTCCCGGCTGACCCTCGCTTTAATACTGGGCATGACGCTGCATGATATGGAATACTAATTGGCCAGTTTGGCCCTCAGTCTTAAGTTCCACACAAATGACAAGGGGAATCGTGTCCCCCTTGTCCCAGCTATGCTCCCCCCTTATCCTGCCGTGTTTCTGTACTCCGCACACTGAAAAGTCCTTGGAGTTTCACTTCCAACCACAAACATCAGCTTGCTATCAACATTCTTCTCAGAGTGAGCCTCTGAGTGAAACCAAAACAGGGAGCTCTTCTGGCTGTTAAAAAAAAACTCTGTCCCAGCTAAAACTGGGACAACTGCATACATTTACAAATTAAAGGAGCCCCAGTACAGCTCTTGCTCTACTTTTTGTGATGTTCACAGCTGTTAGAGGTGAATATATTACTCCAAACTGGCCTGCTTATCAGATGCCCATAATTTTAAAACAGTGACTAAGGTTACCTGCCTGAGACGGGAAACACAGCTGAAGAGACAATCTTTCAGCACTGCTTACAATGTAAGAACACATACTTGTGTTCAGCTGCACACCTGCAACCAATCTTCTTTTCTATAGCCATTTGAAAGACACTGTGCATGACCTCAGTTCTGGAGTGACTTTCTCAGGCAGTTTATTTTTTCTCATTGCAAGGAGATTTCAAAGCCTTAGAAGTTTCCAGCTTTCAGATTTAGAGCATGAACTTTGACATTAGTGGTAGCAGAGGAATTTATTGTTTGGGGTGAGGTGGGGGTTGATTGGTTTAGAAAATCCAATCCACCACAGCAAAGATTACATCCACCTTTTACCAGCTGAAGTTTTGACGGATAGGGTACAATTTGTTGCAACAATATGGGCGAAATATCCAAAGATATGGAGGACAAAAATGATTGGAAACTAGTGTGGCCTCTTTCCCTTGCTTCCACTATCCAATCTCTATCTTTTTTACTACATGATCCACACAACGCTATCTGTGAGAAGTTATAGGAGTGCACCGTTAGTATTGTTATCTTTTATTGTATGAATTATACCATGCATGCATACTCAGAATAATAAAGCCAGGTTTTAATATCACAAAGGGTAAGTACTTCACCAGTCTAGGAGAAAGCTGTATCTGTGATACACTGATCAGATGGGGGATTATGTTCCAAGGATGATGCAAAAGCTGATTAAACAGTAATACCAAATTCACTTCCTAATAGACTAGCTCATTAAGGGAGGGCAAACAGCATTAGACAACATCTTACAGTGAGTTGTCTGTGATCCAACTAATTACAGAAGTCATGGTTGTAGCAAAAGGGCCTGATATCCAGCTGTGAAGATTGCAGATGGATTCACGCGAGACGTGACAAAACAGGTGCTGGAGAAATAAGGAAGATAAAGCAGAAAGGATTACTCAGTCTCTGGTTGGAGAAATGAGGGCGATAAACCAGAAGGGATTACCCAAACTCTGTAAGATAACTCTGAGGAGGGGGACAGGATGGCATGATAAATCTGTCGAACAAAGAAATACTAAGATAAGTTAGCCAAGACTGAACTTACACTGAACTTCTACTCATTAGCATGGTAAAACCACACCTCTAGGGAGAAAACACCCCTATCCAATTGGGACCACTCCTCTCTGAGAATGCCCAGTAAATATTTGTGTACTATCCCTTTAAATGGAAGCATAGAATTAGTAGGCCAGTCGGTATCAAGGACACTGACCAAAGTATGAATAATGTATTAATTGCACACTTTAAGAGTATAAATATTCTCTGTACTGTTACAAAGGTGTGCTAGCTTTGCGAATTATCGCCTAGCACCCTTTTTCTGTGCAGAACTGGAATAAAGCAAATATCTCAACTCTGTGTGTGGATCAGCTTCTTGCACACTGGGTGAAAGAACTCTGAGGTCGTGGTTTAGCCCAACCAGCAACTAAAGGCCACACAGCCCCTCGCTCACCCTCCCCCACCTCCAGGGGATGGGGAAGAGAATTAAAGGGGAAAAGGGAAAGAGACTCGGGAGCCAAGAACAATTTAATACTGCTACTACTAATATATGAATATATATATATACAATGATAACAATATATACAAACAAGTGATGCACAGTGCAATTGCTCACCACCCCTTGACCAAGGCCCATCCCGTCCCGGACTAACAATCCTGAAATGGATAAATCCCGACATTGCAATCCCGGACGAGCAAGAGGCCCGAAAAGAGAGCAAGAGAGAGAGAGAGCACTCTGAGAATCCAAGAGAGCCCCCGGAAGAGCAAAGGCCCCTTCTTTCTGGTTAACCCTCGTTTTTATACTGGGCATGATGCTGCATGACATGGAATACTTCATTGGCCAGTTTGACTCTCAATCCAAAGTCTAAGTTCAAATCACAAGGGGAGTTGTGGACCCTTTGTCCCGGCCATGCTCCCCCCCAGCCTGTTGTGCTCCTGCACACTGGCAAGAACACAGCAGCTGAAAAGTCCTTGATGTCCCAGTGCCAACTATAAACATCAGCTTGCTATCAGCATCCTTCTCAGAGCAAGTCTCAGACTAAAACCAAAACACAGAGCTCTTCTAGCTGCTAAAAAGAACTAACTCTGTCCCAGCTGAA
Source organism: Tauraco erythrolophus (assembly GCF_009769465.1). Taxonomy (NCBI): domain Eukaryota; kingdom Metazoa; phylum Chordata; class Aves; order Musophagiformes; family Musophagidae; genus Tauraco; species Tauraco erythrolophus. The sequence goes on along the minus strand of NC_141497.1, from coordinate 26,804,798 downwards.
ACCAGGACACCTGACTTTTGGGACAACATGGGTAGTGGTAGGAAACAATATGCCTCACCAGAGGCATTTGGTGGGTGTCAAGCAAGTCTTCAGAATAATTATCTGTTAGGAGAAAAACATGGTCGCAAGAACAAGACTGGACCTCAGTGATTGTTCAAGGACTGCATATATAAAAAGGTATGTCTTTTTAGGCATACCTTAGGTAGGACTTCTGAGAAAATGATAAATCCTAAATAGCAATCCCAAATTGCTAGAATGTTTTTGTTTTGAATCTTCTAAAGAGTGCTCTGGTTGGTGGAGAGGACAAAGCAGGAATTACCACTGCTCTTCCTTACTAAGCACAGGGACATCTAAAACGCTTCACAATAGCACTACAGTGTTGGGATACAAGTCAGTACCAGAATGCATCTTCCCAGGAGGAGGCAATGCTGGACTTGTTGAGCTCACTTTCTTATTATGAAGTCAGTAGTTTTATGACCTCTTTCTGCCTGGGGTCTGTCTACAGGTTTTCAAAGATTTTGTTACCACTTTAGATATTTATAGCTCAGAAGCCTAAGAACAATTGCATGAAGCAGCTTATTTTTAAATAAAATCCTGGCTTATTATAATTCAAATTACACAAGCATGATAAAGAGATTTTAGTTAGGTTTTTTTTAAATAAATTGCAGACAGAACTGCACCATTTTAAACCACTGCAACAGAATATAAAGCAACAATTCTCTTGCATCATGCTGGGTTTATGTGGTGGGGTTTTGGTAGCAGGGGAGAGGCTGCAGAGATAGCCCCTGTAAGAAGCTGTGAGAAGCATCCCCAGATCCAAAACCAGTTGGACGGGTCTCTGGCCAGGTCAAACCCGCCTTGGGCCAAGGCTGAGCCAATCAGTGCCTCTGCAAATGCCCTAATTAACAAGGGGATATAGGAACCCAAACCAGGCTGGACCTGCAGTGAAAAGAAGGGAGAGGGGCTGGCATCCAGCCTCCTGCATGGGTGGCTGCCTGTGCTGGGCCACCACCACTCAACTGGAGATGACAGCGTAGCTTGGAGAGCTGCAAAGCGCCCTGCTCCTGGGGCATCCACTGGGCAGAATTCTTTCCTGCTGGGACTGCTGAGGTTCATCAGGCCAGTTGGGCCTGGCCCAGCTGCAGCAGGGAGAGGACTGAGATGTGAGAGAAACAACTACACACAGACACCAGGTCAGTGAAGACAGAGCAGGAGGAGGTGTGCTGGAGCTGAGATTCTCCTGCAGCCTGTGGTGAGATGGCAGGCAGCCCCCCTGCAGCCTGTGGAGATTAATGGTGGAGCAGAGATCCACTTGCAGCCTGTGGAGGACCCCACACTGGAGCAGAGATGCCTGTTCCCAGAGGAGTTCTCAGAGAACTGTCTCCCATGGGAAAGAACCCGCACACTGCTGGAGACTGATGATGAAGCAGAGATGCATCTGAAGTCTGTGGGATGGGTCTCCATGCCAGAGCAGGTGGCTGCACCCTAAGAATCTGTGACTCTGTGGGGAAAAGCCCATGCTGGAGCAATCTGATGGGTAAGGATTGCATCCTGCGGGAAGGACTCACATTGGAGAAGTCTGTGGACTGTCCAGTGAGGATGGGATCCACTGGAGCAGGGAAAAAGTGTAAGGAATCCTCCTCCTTTAAGAAAGGAGCAGCAGAAACAACGTGTGACGAACTGACCTGCACTCCCCATTCCCTGTCCCCCTGTGCTACTGGGGGAGGAGGTAGAGCCGGGAAGAAGGGAGGGGTGGAGGGAAAGTGTTTTTAAGATCTGGCTTTGTTTCTTGTTATCCTCTCAAGTAACCATTAATAAATTCAATTGATTTGCCCCCAGCTGTTGAGTCTGTTTTGCCCAGGGCCATGGTTGGTGGGTACTCCCTCCCTGTTCTTATCTTGACCCTCAGTCCTTTTATTACATTTTTCTCTCTCCACCCACAGGTGGTGGGGGGAAGGAACAAGCGATCCCACGAGGTGGCTTAGCTGCCAGCTGGGCTAAATCACAACATGCATCATGCCCCTGCTGCTCCTCTTCAGGAAAGAAGGCACAATGTTTCAAGGAAAATAATTAATAGAAGTATCAAATCAAGACTTTCTGCTTTTAATGATCTAAGTACATTTTATATAACTCTTTTAGCTCTTCCACAGATTTGACGTGAAAATCTAAACTCTTCATAATGTAACCATGACACTTACGTTGCCACAAAGCAATTCATAGTTCTTTAAGTCACTCGCCGAAGGAGCTGCGCCGGAGCCGGCCCGACCCGCTGCGGAGCAGCAGATCTCGGCGCACACGGGCTTTTCCTGAAGAAGTCAGGAGACGCCGAGGGAGCGAAAGAGACACCTCCCGCCTCCCCCCCCTCCCCCCCCCCCCCCCCCCCCCCCCCAGGAGCCGGCAACTCTCGCGGGAGACGCTGACGTGGCCTGGTGTTGCCGGGGCAACGGCAGTCCCTCCCACCCCGGGAGCGTGAGTGACTAGGAGTGTGGTAGTTCTTGAGGAAGCAGTCAATCAGTCGAGTTTAGTTGCTGGCTGTCACCCTTTCAGAAAAGACTCAGCCATGGTGACCACCCGGTGGCAGGCAAAGACCTCTGCACTCAGCAAGAGGGATGTGGGAGCGCAGACAGAGCTCCCACAGAAAGACGAGGCTGTGCAGGTCTCAGGCTGCAGGGAGTTCCTGAGCCTCTCCATGGTAAGTGGTGAGAACAACTGTGTGAGGTGTGACCAGGTGGAGGATCTGCTCATCATGGTCACAGAGCTGAGAGAGGAAATAGAAAGGTTAAGGAAAACAGGAAGAGCCAAAAAAAGGACCCCAAGATGAAGGGGATTTTGGTTCCTCACGCCACAAGGCAGAAGACAGTAGCTTAAAGGGAAACCAAGAATGGCAGCAAGTCTGTGCTTGGGGCAACAGGTGACCCCCCTGCTCCTTGCCTACCTCAGCTCCCCAGGTACTCCTGCACAACAGGTATGAGGTTCTAGAGGTGGAAGGCCCATTGATGGATGATGTGGCTGAGGGTCCATCTGCACTGGAGGTGTCACCAGGGTCAGAGAGGACAACCCCCAGTATTAAGACCACCTCCGCAAGAAGAAAAGAAGGGTAATAGTTACAGGTGACTCCCATCTGAGGGGGACAGAAGGCCCAATATGCTGGGCTGACCCTACTCTGAGGGAAGTCTGCTGCCTCCCTGGAGCCTGGTTAAAGATGTCGCTAGGAAACTTCCTAGCCTGGTACAGCCCACGGACTACTACCCATTATTGCTCTTCCATGGGGGAGGTGATGAAGCTGAAACACAAAGTCCAAAGTTGATCAAGAGAGACTTCAGGACCCTGGGAAAGCTGGTAAGAGGATCTGGGGCACAGATTATCTTTTCTTCTATCCTTCCAGTTGCAAGCAGTGACACTGGAATTAGCAGATGCATCCAATTGATTAATATGTGGCTCTGTGGCTGGTGTCATCGCCACAATTTCAGCTTTTAGATAATGGGATGGGCCACATGGCACCAGGCCTACTGGCACCAGATGGGACTTGCCTTTCTCAGAGGGGAACAAGGGTCTTTGTACAACAGCTAGCAGGGCTCATTGACAGGGCTTTAAACCAGATTGGAAGAGGGAGGGAGATAATATCAAGATTGATGGAGATATGCTGGAAGTACCTGAAGAGCAGCAGAAAGGAATTCCAGCTGCTCCAGCCAGGAAGTCAGATTCATCTGGGACCCAACTTAAATGCCTCTACGCTCATTCACGCAGCATGGGGAATAAGCAAGAGGAGTTAGAAATGTGTGTGCACGCCTGTTGGAATATGATCTTATTGGCATCATGGAGATGTGGTGGGACGAATCCTATGACTGGAGTGTCAGAATGAAAGGGTACAGGCTCTTTAGGAAGGATAGGCAGGGGAGAAGAGGAGGAGGGGTTGCCCTCTATGTCAAAGACCAGCTGGAGTGCATGGAGCTGCACCTGGGGATGGATGAGGTCCCAACTGAAAGCTTATGGGTCAGGATTAAAGGGAGAGCAGGGACAGGGGACATAGTAGTAGGGGTCTGCTACAGACCAGCTGACCAGGAGGACCGGGTGGATGAGGCCCTCTACAGACAGATAGGAGTGGCCTCATGTTCATGAGCCCTAGTCCTCATGGTGTTGTGGTTTAGGCCATTCTGGCAACTAAACTCCTCACAGCCACTCACTCACCCTCCCCCACCCCCCAGGAATGAGGAAGGGAATTAAAGGAGAGAAAGAAGAGACCCATGGGTTGAGGTAAGAACAATTTACTACTACTGCTACCTATATATATGTACAGATATGTACAAGGATAAATATATACAAAGGAGTGATGTACGGTGTAATTGCTCACCACTCCTTGACTGAGGCCCGTCTCATCCCAAACTAATGATCCTGAAACAGAAAAGTCCCGACACCACAATCCTGGGTGAGCGAGACAGAGAGAGCACTCTGAGAGTCTGAAAGTGAGAGTCCCGGAAGAGCAAAGGCCCTTCTTTCCGGCTGACCCTCACTTTTATACTGGGCACGATGCTGCATGATATGGAATACTTCATTGCCCAATTTGGCCCTCAATCCTAAGTCTAAGTACAAATCATAAGGAGAGTCATGGACCCCCCTGTCCTGGCCGTGCTCCCCCTATCCTGTTGTGCTCCTGCACACTGGCAAGAACACGGCAGCTGGAAAGTCCTTGAGGCCTCTCTGCCAACTATAAACATCAGTGCGCTGTCAGCGTTCTTCTCAGAACAAGTCTCAGACTAAAACCAAAACACGGAGCTCTTCTAGCTGCTAAAAAGAAGAGCTAACTCTGTCCCAGCTGAAACCAGGACAGTATCCACCCCTTATTCCTTACCATGCATGTCATGCTCAAACCTCACATATATACATAGATACTATTCCCTTAGGTCCATGGGTCATCCCTCCAAAATGTGTGTTGAGTTCATTTAGTTCATAACTCCAGTCTTCATTTGTCATAGCAGTCTCTCAGGGCAGGAAAGATGATGTGGAATTCGCTCAGTCGGTAGAACAGATGAAGTAGTCTCCGTTGCATGTGACATCTGGAGCTCGTAGTTGGTGTATCCAGCAACAGTCTATGTCTGCAGTCTGCAGTTTGAAGATGTCAGTCTCGAGGAAGTTGCTGGGTGTTTGGAATCAGTTCTGGTTCTGTCGAAGTTCATTCTTCATAACCTGGATGACTTCTAATATAATGGCATTAGTATAATCTATGACAACCATAGCAGTGATGGTACGCAGTGACAGGGTTATTCAGCGATTAATATCATACAATTCAATTCATTTTATCGTCTATTTTCACCCAGCATCAAATCCCCTTGAGGTACACATCGGACTTGCCCGTCCTTCTGCATCACCCACCAAGTGCACCCAGGTCCTTGAGCAAAAGCAATCCCACAAATGGGTTTACCTTTACCCGAGGCAGGAATAACCCAGACTGTCTTCCTCAGTATATTCCTTGTGCACTACAGGGACTTTATCCCCTTCTACAGTACGTAAAAGTTCTGATTGGGCAGGACCAGCTCGATTGGCAGATCCTCTAGTGTGACTAACCAGGTGGCTTTTGCTAAATGTGTATCTCAATGTTTGAAAGTTCCACCACCCATTGCTTCAGTGTGGTTTTTAGCAGTCCGTTATATCATTCAATCTTCCCAGAAGCTGGTGCATGATAGGGGATGTGATATACCCACTCGATGCCATGCTCTTTGGCCCAGGTGTCTATAAGATTGTTATGGAAATGAGTCCGCTGTCTGACTCGATTCTTTCTGGGTTGCCATGCCGCCACAAGACTTGCTTTTCAAGGCCCAGGATAGTGTTTTGGGCAGTGGCATGGGGCACAGCATAGGTTTCCAGCCATCCAGTGGTTGCTTTCCAGCATTGTGAGCACATAACGCTTGCCATTATGGGTTTGTGAAGCGTAATATAATCAATCTGCCAGGCCTCCCCATAATCTATGCTTCAACCAACGTCCTCCATACCAAAGAGGTTTTAACCGCTTGGCTTGCTTGATTGCAGCACGTTTCACATTCATGGATAGCCTCTGCAATAGTGTCTTGTAGTGAAGTCCACCCCTTGATCACGAGCCCATCTGTATGTTGCATCTCCTTCCTTGATGGCCTGAGGCGTCATGGGCCCAATGGACTAAAAATCTTTCACCTTTGTGTTGCCAGTCCAAATCCACTTGATCCACTTAATTTTAGCAGCCCGATCCACCTGTTGATTGTTTTGATATTCTTCAGTGGCCCAACTCTTGGGTACATGAGCATCTACGTGACGTGCTTTTACAGCCAGCTTCTCTACCCGTACAGCAATATCTTGCCACAATGGGACAGTCTAGATGGGTTTGCCTCTGCGTTGCCAGTTGCTCTGCTTCCATTGCCGTAACCATCCCCACGGGGCATTTGCCACCATCCATGAGTCAGTGCAGAGGTACAGCACTGGCCACTTTTCTCATTCAGCAATGTCTAAAGCCAGTTGGACATCTTTCACCTCTGCAAACTGACTTGATTCACCTTCTCCTTCAGTAGCTTCTGCAATTCGTTGAGTAGGACTCCATACAGCAGCTTTCCACTGTCGATGTTTTCCTACAAGATGACAGGATCCATCGGTAAACAGCGTATTTCTTCTCATTGTCTGATAGTTCATTATATGGTGGGGCCTCCTCAGCACGTGTCACCCTCTTCCTCTTCTGGTGACATTGCAAAGGTCTTTACCTTCAAGCCAGTTAGTGATCACTTCCAAAATTCCTGGGCGATTGGGTTTCCTATCCAAGCCCTTTGTGTGATCAGCACGATCCACTTACTCCATTTAGTATCAGTTGCGTGATGTGTAGAGGGGAAACTCCCTTTGAACATCCAGCCCATCACTGGCAGATATTTAGAAAATAGACCCAGAGTATAATTTTCCAAAGCATGTAAGTCACCTGGGAGGCATTGCTATGGACAAATGGATGAAGACTTAGCTCAGCAACAGCAACAGTCAGCAATGCTACCAGGATGTAAGGATCCATCATGAACAGATTGAAGAATAACATATGAGAGACTGCAATGCAATTATATAAATCAAGTGTATGCTCTCACCTGGAGGTCTGTGTTCAGTTCTCATCACTCCATCCCATAGACGTGACAGAAATGGCAAAAACTCAGGGACAACTTCAGAGGCAAGAAAGGTCTAGAGGGCTGGAAAAGTTCTCATACCATGAGGTGGAGAAAAGACCAGGAGAGCACTTATGTATGCGTTTTGCACTGCAAGGAATATCCCAAGATCAAAAGGATGCTGAGCTCTGCCCCCTGAGTGAGCACCAGCATTGAGGTGCGTGTGAACATGAGCCCATTTGAAGAACGTGTGTGGCTCCAGCCTCAGGAAATGGCTTCACTTGAGCTTCTCAGTGCAGGTCGATCCTGCGTGCAGAGCACAAAAGAGAAGAGACACAATGAAAGTATGTCAAATAATGAACAGTACAGAAAAGATGCATTAATAAAGCCATATTTAATTAAGCTAAAGATGATGTCACATTAAAAATGAAATAATTGCTTTTCACACAGCACATAAACCAGATTACAGAACTTGTTGCCACCATGCAGAACTGAGTCAGATTTAGCAGAGTTAGGAGCAGAGGTAGATGGCAGGAACATACAGTGGTAAAGTGGTAAATAGTTTTCAGCAGAGCTCTGTAATCATAAATGGTCTTGCATTAGAGTATAAAGTCTTTATGTAATGGAAATTGGACAGAAAAAATAAGTCAATTATCTTTAAGACTGAGTTTTGAATTTTTTTTATGCAATACTGAAAGTCTTCAGACTTTGTGGAATTCTGGAAATTGTGGAAAACACCTAGTTCATAGAGAATATTATACCCAATATATAACTGTTAAATCAATTTAGGGAATGCCCTTGAGAGAATGATACCATCTGAAGAATTTGCAAAAGGAATTTTAAAATATATAATAAAATTATACTTTTTGATTTGAGCCCTGTGTTTTCTGTACAGATAAGAATAAAGATAGATAGTTTCTCTCTGAAACCGGGTTTGATTGATGCAAGTACTCCATAGAGAGGGCTTTAGCCCACTCACAGGTTCTATGGGTGAGATCTCTCACATTACAACAGGAAGGGCTCCTAAAGCACTGGGGTTTTGCCAAGGGTTTTTTCCCCACAGAAGCGTGAGGGAATTGCATTCAAGTGTAGCTGCAGAGGGTAGGAGTGGGCAACAGCCCTCAGAGGTGTGGGCCTCTCTGAGTGACTCTGGGATGGGAGAAGGTCGTGATGCCCCAGCCCAGGCCTGACAGGGTGCAAGCCTGCTCCCCTCCTGCTGACTCAGATTTGCACCATGAATGAGGTAATGCACTTCATTAAAAAACAATCTAAAACAAGCTTAGCAGGAAAGGCTGTAAATAGCAACACTTCACAATATTAAAGGAATGTGTACAAATTACATATATCTGAGGTTATACCTGCCCATTGTGCTGACCAAATCCTCTGGCTTTTATGCAGCCACTGGTGAAACCATTCCTTTTCAACGGGATCATCACCAGCCTTGAAAAGGCGTTTGACCAGACCAAGTCCCTTGTGCTCAGCATACCGCAAGAAAGAAACGGGGAGAAAAATGAAGAAATTAAAAGCCAGTTCTCTATTTGTCAAAACACTAATTCAGGGCATCAAGCCTCTTTCTCTTCTCTTCACAGGGAATGTTTAGACTTTATTTCAGTGTAATAAAATTACTGAAACAGCTTTATCTAGAGAATAACTTCGCCAACTTAAAACCATTCTGTATGCTGATTACTGTTAGAGAAAACATAAAATGGAGAAAATAAAGAATATACATTTAAACCAACCCTGGACAGCTTTCAGTTATATAGTTTTATTTATATGAGAGATCACCAGAACAATTTTCAGTCTGAGCAATCCCTTCAGATTATGATTCAACTGCTACTCACATACATTTATATGTTCATATACATTTATTATCAGCTAATATCTGCCATTTCCTTGGTGTGCTAATCCATATACATGAAAAAAAATATTTTTAAAATGCTGGTTTATCAGTAAGTTTTGATGTTAGGGTGATCTTTTCTTTTTAATTTATTTTTCTCACGTTCTTACATGGATGTTGTCAGTCATAATTTACAATATAAGTTAAAGAATAATATCTCGAGTTCAGAAATTTGATAGTGGGAAGAGAAACAGTAGGGAGGAAAAGAACATTTTTTCTTTCTTTATTTCTTTTTTTTTTTTTTACTTTCAGTATGCATTTGCCTAATAAGCCCCAAGACAATTAGGATCTGATGCTTTGAGGTGTTTTTGTAAAGCCTGCCACAAAGCCTGCTGAAGCTGGCAGAGGAGTCCAATTCCCTCAGCTTCAGTGTAGCTGCGTGCAGGGCTGGAGAGGTACCAGTCAAGGAAGTCACTGCTGCTCTCCTCTGTGCTCCCACCTTTCCTGTGCTTTGCCAATCAATGCAGGCGAGGGGAGGAAACTTACTCTCTTTTATTGCCCTGGGGAAACACAGAAGACAGCTACAGTCAACCCCTCTGTACTTAGGATGAATATGGACACAGGCATCTTTCACCACAAATTCCAGACGTTTTCCTTTTTAATAAATAGAGAGTTACTGCAGTAAGAGGACAGCTCTTTCTTTTATCTCCCTTTCCTCCCCTCCACCTTTCACTCTTCCCTACAAAGCAAGAGACAAAAGAAAGTCTTCCTCTCTGCCCCTTCATTACTTGTTTGCTCCTGTGACTGTCTAATAACTGATTATTGTGATGTTCTTCGTAAGATGTATTGCAACACTCCATCATAAAAGACTGATTTTATTATACGGGAGAAAATATCAATTTTCTTGCTGTGTGTGTTTAATGGTGATAATGATTATGATTTTACATTTCCATGGCTCCTCTCCTCCCAAAGGACCTCAGTTTGCTTTATAAACCCACACCAACAGACCAACTCTACACAGAAATCGCTTCCTCTCCTATTAAAGCACAGTCATCTTTGCAATGAATGCAGCAGTGGTGCAAAGTACTACAACTCAGCCCTCTAAGACAGAAAACACTACCTGTCTAGTTCAGTTAGAAACAGCAGCTAGGGAGAAGGAGATGGGGAAGGTAGATGTGGAGAAGACTACTTTCTGCCAAGAGCACCCAGATTCAGTCACATGAACCAGTCTTACTCTGCAGATAAATATGATGTGACTCACCTCTGGAAGGGGATCCGCTTCTAAAACTTAACAACTTGGGTTTGTGCCTCCCACCATGTGACACTGAGTTTGTCAGAGGATACATTGATAGCAATGACAGGAATCACTTTGAGTTTCTAGAAGAGAGGGAAGAGGAGGGAAGGAAACAACAATGATCAAATAAATTATTCATCACCAAATATTTGCTCAGCTTTGATGTGGAAAGAAGAGCAATTGTTTAGTGTGAGCTGGCACTCAAAACTGAAGAAGTTTCACCTTAATGTTCAGAGAATGAGTGGGTTTTTCCAGATGGGAAATTGCTGCTTTCTAGATGTCAGACAGAGGTAATACCAGCCCAGCTGTTGCTGCACTGCCTGAACATCAATTGAGGGAGCACAAGGAGGTAATACTGGTAACTGAATTTAGCAGAACCCTTCTCCCAGCCAGAGCATTTTCTGGGGAGGGGATTATAGTCACAGGGATCCTTCAGCTCACGAGCAAACTTTTGGAGTCTAGGAGACAGTAAGGTGGTTAAGGGCTGCAGAAAAATGACTACAGTAGTAATCTTATTTTAGACGTTTATTTTCTTTGGCTTTGCCCTAGATTTTTCTCTAGGGGCAAGCATGGTGTGCTATGGCTACACCGGGTGCTGGGCTTGTTGTGTGGCTCAGGCACATCCCAGCAATCCCAACCACATACTGGAAAGTCAAGATGGGACAGCACAAAATTCAGTGCAGGATGCCAAACTGGCCCAGGCAGTCAGTCAAATATCTGGGCAGTCAGCAGGCATTGCATTTTACGCTGCTGTGAGTAGACTGTTGTCATGGCCTTCATTAGCCCCAGGCACAGTTGGAGTACAGCAATACTACATTGTAATGTAGGTGCCACATGGAAGCAAGTTGGTGCTGACACACTCTTGCCTACAGGGAACAGGGATGTGATAAAAGGAAGAGAGACTTGGAAACAAGAATTATGCCCTTCCAACTCCTTCACATCATCCTCCTTTCTCCTCTACAGATAGCCCTGAGCCCCTTGTATAGCTTATTGCCTACCTGAGAGCGATTCACACTTGCCCCTCTTTTCTCTGCACAGCATCCTGCCTATGTGGCTCACTGGGAGCAGGCAAATAACAGCAAGTAAACCACTTTGCTTTCACATGCTTGCACTTTTGGTAATATTAAATGACTTCAATCTTCTTTCCCCTGCTCCACTTGCTGTTTTGTGCCCTGTATGCAGATATGTGGTTTCTTTTCTGTTTATATTAGCCCATAAGTAAGATTTATTTCATCAAAGGCCATGAGCTGGGCTATTGCTATTTAGAATCAATCATACTGGAATATAACCCTCAGGAAAGTGTAATTCTGAAGTGGAGCTGAGGACAAGACTATACAGCCCTGCAAAAACCCTGTTGTCATTTCCCTTCCTACAGAACTGTGCAGCTGGGCTGGTGAGAATTGGTGCAGCCACAGAAAGAGCCAAAAAAGATAAATGCACAATGTCTTGTAATGTCCTGGAGTCTAAACCCCACATAACTCCAGTGTCTCCTGAACCCCATGTAACTCCAGGGTCCTGCTATGCTCTCAAGCTGTAACCAGTAGATCTTACATCTAATGGGAAGTAGCCCAACTGTCCCGCACAAGCTATAAGAAACAAGAAAATAACCAGTGAAATCATTCACACCCCACCCTGCAACTCCCTAATTGACCTCGGCTACGTCCTCTCCCCCATGCACAGTGCACAGAGCACGGCTGCAATGCCAAGCCCTGGGTCCTCAAAGTCTCTGCCACCACCTGCCCTTTGCCTCCCTGGGCATCATATGAAAAGCTCAGCTGGGGAGTTGGAGGAGAGCTGCCCAGAGCATTTGCAATGAAACTACAATTTCTGTGGAAAAGAAAATACTGGTCTGCTTCTGTAGTGTCAGAAATGAGGTCATTCCCTCTCTCTTGGTGGGTGTATGGGTTTGTGTGGCAAGGTTTTGGTAGCAGGGGAGGAGCTACAGGAGTGGCTCCTGTGAGAAGCTGCTAGAAGCTTCCTCGGCTCCAAGTTGAACCCACCTCTGGTCAAGTTTGACCCGCCTCATTAACAGGGCTTTAAATTAGATTGAAGGGGGAGGAGGATAATATCAGGCTTGATCAAGACAAGTCAAGAGCATCTGAAGAGCAGCAGAAAGGAATTCCAGACGCTCAAGCCAGGAAGTCGGATTCATCGGGGGCCCAACTTAAATGCCTCTATGCAAAAACACGCAGCATGGGGAATAAACAAGAGGAGTTAGAGGTGTGTGTGTGCCTGCAGGATTATGATCTTATTGGCATCACGGAGATGTGGTGGGATGAATCCTATGACTAGAGTGTCAGAATGGAAGGATACAGGCTCTTTAGGAAGGATAGGCAGGGGAGACAAGGGAGATGTCACCATCTATGTCAAAGACCAGCTGGAGTGCATGGAACTGCACCTGGGGATGGATGAGGAGCTGACTGAGAGTTTACGGGTCAGGATTAAAGGGCGGGCAGGGACAAGGGACATAGTAGTAGGGGTCTGCTACAGGCCACCTGACCAGGAAGACTGAGTGGATGAGGCCCTCTACAGACAGATAATGTAAAATGTCCCTTGTATTATTTGTCTTTCCTTTTAGGCAGTATACAAAAGACATAAAAACAAACAATTCATGCCTAAACAAAGAGGAGCTTGAAAGCAGTGCATGTCAGATTTTACTCTAGGTCATTATTACGGGATTGAGTGGAATTATTTATAAACACAGGTTACTTGTGGGTAGGGAAATGTGAGAGAGAAAATGTTTTCAGAAATAAGATATCTCTTTTAAAGGCACAGTGTTGCTTTTTCTGACATGCACAGTAAGTTACAGATAATGATTTTAATGGGATATGAAATACAGTCTTATGAGCAGTGAAGAACATAATGTGCTGTAGAAACAATGCTTTTTCTCTCCACTTTGTGCAATTGTCATTTTTCATTACACAGTGAATCTAAGCTTGCTTGGAATTGGAATAATATCAGAAGAGCACCCTGTGACAGATGGATATCCAAATCTCTGATGTTTTTGTCCCCAAAACTAGTATTCTTTCACCCGGTGTGCAAAAAGCCAAACTACACACAGAGACAAGATATTTGTTTATTACGTATCTGCTCAGAGATGGGTGCTAGGTGGTAAAATCACAAAGCTAGCACAACTAGGTGCTTAAAACAATGCTATTTATACATACATAATTAAATATGCATAAATTATAATATTTCTATTGATAATCATTCTACTTAAACCTCTTCTGATTGGTACAAGTTTTCTTCATCTGCAATTAAAGGTATAAACCTCTAGAAAATCAACACACATGCTCAGTGGGTGAGGGTCTTCTTCAGGAGGCAGGTAGCTTCAGCGATGAGGGTGTGTTTTTCTTATTAAAATGAGTAAAGTTCAGCTAAAGGACAAGAATTTTGCAACTAGTTAAACATTTACATGGCCAAATTGCCAAGATCCTGGTACAACAGGATGAGGCTCCTAATTTCTTAAGTTTAAGTGCTTAGCCTTTATCAATCTGGCAATGTGGTGATATATCTTACATCAATGTGATGAAGAAATCTACTTGAGACCACTGGGAGCTGTTCCTTTGGTAGTTTTCATTTGAATCTAAGTTTGAAACATGGATCTTTCAAGAACATCACATCTTTTAAGTTATCATAGAATCATATAATGGTTTGGTTGGAAGGGACCTCAAAGATCATCTAGTTCCAACCCCCCTGCCACGGGCAGGGAAACCCTCCACTACACCAGGTTGCCCAAAGCCTCATCCAACCTGGCCTTGAACACTTCCAGGGATGGGGCATCTACAACCTCTCTGGGCAACCTGTTCCAGTGCCTCACACCCTCTGAGTGAAAAATTTCTTCCTTATATCTAATCTAAATCTGCCCTCTTTCAGTTTAAAGCCATTGCCCCTTGTCCTATCACTACATGCCCTTGTAAAAAGTCCCTCTCCAGCTTTCCTGTAGGCCCCCTTCAGGTACTGGAAGGCTCCAATAAGATCACCCTGGAGCCTTCTCTTCTCCAGGCTGAACAGCCCCAACTCTCTCAGCCTGTCTTCATAGCAGAGGTGTTCCAGCCCATGGATTGTCAATTATCCATTTTAACCATTCTTATTCATTGCTGAGTTTACAGTCAGTCCAACCAGAGGCATCAGAAGAAAAAGCGCCTAAACAAACAGAAAGAGCCTTGGGATTGTTAATGGATACAGAGCGTGGATGCTGTAATCATTCTTTTGCTTTGTGTTCAGATGTTTTCTACTTGCCTTGCAAAGAATGCATTCTTTCCCCCCGGACTGCAAATATATGAGTCCGGATAAAACCATTACAAAGTGCCCTTCAAAACACTGAGTCCGCATTTGAAATTAATGTGTGATGGAAAGCTCAACATGGGATTAAAACACTTTGGCTAAATGCAGAGGATCTGGAGCATAACAAACATCCTGCTGTGGATTTTCTTTATTCTATCTCTTTCCTGACTTCTCAGCCCTTCCTTTAAAGTGAGTCACCACTGTCTATGAGCATGAAGATGTGGTATCTATCTAATTAACCAAACAAAGCCAATGCACACCAACATAATCCTCCAGAGAGGAAACCTACTTCCTGGCAGCCTCTGTCACATGGTCCCAGGAATCACTGCTTGCTGTCCTTCCCACGCTGCAGCGCTCCCAGGCCTGGGCCCCGCATTTCTATTTCCGTTTCTAGGAATGCTAAACAGGGATTTCACTCACTGAAGCAGGCACTATGCAAACAATGCAGTGAGCCGCTAGCGCTCCCAGCTCCATGTTGTGGGAACAGCTTCTGTGGCAAAAGAGACTCAGCTACAAGGTTCAAGCAAACTATTTATTTGAACTGTGCTTACAGGTTTAACTGTAAGGTTCGAGCCAACATTTATTTGAACTTTACTTGCAGATTCAATACGCCACTATTGCAGGTTTACAGATACAATTGAGGAAAATTGAGGAATGCACCATCTCAATTTAGAAACAAGAATACACTATTAGACTACACTATTGCAACACACGAGTCATGGAATGCACTATAATGCACTATGACAGCACACAAGAGAGACAAGACACAAGCGCTCTAGACTTAAAGCTGCTAAATATCATTTACCCCCAGGTAAGGGCTCTCAATCTCAGGGAAGTTACCTTGGCTGGTGACCCGATTAAGGGAGGGAGGGGAGGGAGGGGGAGGGGAGGGGAGGGAGGGGAGGAGGGGAGGGAGGGGGGGGGGGAGGAGGGGGGGGAGGGAGGGGGAGGGAGGGGGGAGGGAGAGGGGGGGAGGGAGGGAGGGGGGGAGGGAGGGGGAGGGAGGGGGAGGGAGAATCTCCTCACGAGACCAGCTGTGTAGTTAGAGAAGGGACTCCCAGTTCCCAACCTGAATCTTAGGGTTTTTATCTATGGCATCCAGTCATTATTAGCCAGCTGGACTGAGTTGAATATAATGAACTAACTACTAATTAACTAATCAACTCAAGGTACCAATCCTGCCTACAAGAGGCAGGCCATTTCCTCCTGGTTGTGGAAGATGCAACAGTGTCCTTGGTGCTACAGCCCAGGCTGGTGAGCAACAACTGGTGACCTTGATGTGATACATCTGTGAGACCCTGAGAGCCTGACTCCCTCGCTGGAGCCGAGAGCCTGGGCTGAGCCAAAAGAGCCGGAGCCGGGAGCCCGAGCGAGAGTCCTTTGGAGAAGAAGGTAAAGCTGCAAGCCCTGATGGTATTCGTGGGAGGGAAGTGTGCTGGAGTTGGATGAATGGACTGGGTCTCTGCTCACCATAAAGCCTTCATGAAAACAAAAAATGGTAAAACAAAAAGGGTTATGGCAACCGTCATTATTACCCAGCTGGACTGAGTTGAGATAATGAACTAATCTAATCAACTCAAGGTACTGATCCTGCCTCCAAGAGGCAGGCCATTTCCTCCTGGCTGTGGAAGATGCAACAGCAACCTTGGTGCTGCAGCCTAGGCTGGTGAGCAACAACTGGTGACCCCGACGTGATACATCAATGAGACCCTGGGAAGCCTGACTCCCTGCTGGGCCGAGAGCCGGAGCCGGGAGTATGAGTGAGAGTCCTTCGGAGAAGAAGGTAAAGCCGCAAGCCCCAATGCGGTGTCGTGGGAGGGAAGTGTGCTGGAGTTGGATGAATGGACTGGGTCTCTGCTCACCATAAGCCCTCATGAAAACAAAATATGGTTTTAAAAACAAAAAGGGGGAATTATGGCAACAGTCATTAGCCAGCTGGACTGAGTTGAGATAATGAACTAATTACTAATCAACTCAAGGTACTGATCCTGCCTACAAGAGGCAGGCCATTTCCTCCTGGCTGTGGAAGATGCAACAGTGTCCTTGGTGCCGCAGCCCAGGCTGGTGAGCAACATTTATCCCCTGATTTAGATAACTGTGTGTAGGACTATGCCTGAGAGGATCTTTGGGGGTATAGCGGAGTTTCCCCTTATCTTTAGGTTATCTGTGATTGTCTGAGTACTTCATCAGGCAACTGAAGAATGATTGGATTGAGACTCAGGGCATATTCTTTGTTGAGGGATTTCAAGGCTCAACTCAAGTTTCATTCTTTGAATGATGCAGCATTGGACATTGCCAAAACTTGTTTAAGATCTATGAGCCGGATGATCCATACAACTTCTTGCTTTTGGAGGCCTCCCAGACTGTGAACTCTCTACAGCTAATTGGGGGGTGAGTTCTTCCAATCATCCGGAGCTTGCTGTCATCTTTCTCACAAATAATAATCCATTTTAAAATTGCTAACCACTCTATCCTTCATACTCCACCAAGTCCGAATTGGAAATGTTCACGAAGGTGTCGTGGTTTTTTTTTTTGGACTGAGGGTCGAGACAAGAACCGAAGAGGGAGCACCCACCAACCATGGTCTCGGGCAAAACATGACTCAGGCTTTCTTCATAAAAACAAAACAATTTATTAACAGTTACTTAACAAAGACAAAAGGGAACGAAACCGGTTACTTGAGAGGAGAAAGAGGAAAACAAGGCCCGATCTTAAACAACACCTCCCCACCCCCTATTTTCCTTTCGTTCCTGGCTCTGCCTTCCCCCCCAGCGGCGCAGGGAGACAGGGAATGGGGGAGTACAGGTCAGTTCATCCATGTTGTTCACTGCCGCTCCTTTCTTAAAGGAGGAGGAGTCTTTACACCATTTTTCCCTTGCTTCGGTGGATCCCCTACTCACAAAGAAAAAGTCCCCAAACTTTTCCAAAGTAAGTCCTGCCCGCAGGATTGCAATCCTCCCCATGGATCGCACCAGTTCGGGCTTTACCAGTCTCGGCCTCTTAGGGAGCTGCTGCCACTCGCGTCGGCGTGGGTCGTCCCACGGTCTCCAGATGCCTCCACGACCTCGTCGTGCATTCCATGCCCCATTATCAACAGTACCTGGTCGCGCATCCCCTGCTCCACGACCTCTCCTGGGCTCAGGCATCTCCTTCCCGACGTGGGTTTCTCCACAGGCCACGAGTGGGTCGCTGCTCCGCCGAGTACACCTGGCTGCAGGGGGGCCGCCTGCCATCTCACACCGATTGCAAGGGAAGCCTCAGCTCCAGTACACCTCCTCCTGCTCCATCTTTGCTGACCCGGTCGTTGTGGTTGTCTTCTCTTAGATCTTAATCCTCTCTGGGGAGCTCGGCCCGGCGGGCACCCCGGGAGTGGGGCGCTTACCGAGTCCCCCATGCGGCTCCCCGGCGCCATCTTGAGCACATGGCGCCGGCCCGGGCCCGAGCGGCCGCTCGGCCGGGAGCCGGGAGCGAGGGCAGCGCCCTCCTGCTCTCTCCTCGCTCCTGAGCAAAAAGCCCTTTCCCGCCCCTTTGTCCCAACTTAAATAGGGCAATTCGCAGAGGCGCCGCCTTTGGCTCAACCTCCCCCGGGGGGGATGGGACTCAGATCTGGTGGCACAGGGAGCAAATCCCCTCCCCTGCCACCAGAACACCCCCCCACACATCAAACTATCACAGAAGGTTAATGGCTTTGTTTGCTAAATGGGCTAACACTCAGGGGACACAGCCATGCTGGCGCACACCAGCCCTGCACCTGCTTGAGCACAGTTGGGCAGCGGTCATGCTCGAGTCAATCAGGCAGCTTTCCATTCTTCCCGTTGTGGAATCATACACACAGTACAGTCAGGGTTTGACCTTGATGATTTAAGTCTGTTCTTGATGAGTTGGGAAACACCGATAAAGAAGATAAAAAGGAAAAGGAAGTGTGAGAAGCTGACATTTAGTTCAGCAGATAGAAAATAATGCTTTTTAGGTATAGCCAATAGTAAAGCTAAAACAGGCGTGTGCACTACTGGTTGTAACCCACATAACTAAGCAAAGGGTGCATGGACACATCGTGGCTAGAAGAATAGTCTATAAAGCTGCTTGTAAACTGTAAATAAATGTCTCTGGGATCACATCTACGGGAGTCCGTGCATTAAGCCACCGCAAATGGTGCCCAAACAGGGACCTGATATTCAAGTTGACTGATGGGCCTTTGAACTTGCGGAAGAAGAGCGACGGTGGCAGGAGCCTGGCTGACCTTAATTAGCCAGCGGAATACGAGAGCTAGAGAGTCCAGACCAGTTGACGTGACGCTGGAAAAATTCAACTGACAAGCAGCTGAAGAACACCTTTATTCTGCACAGGACACGCGGGGTACCCCACCATACGTGTGTGCTCGCTTCTTGAAAGCGTGAGCCTTAAATATATTCCATTATTGTGCAAGATAGGCCTATATATACACATCATTCCTAAGCCCATCCTCTTCTCTCCGCCATCTATGTGCTCTCTGTCCACCTTCTACATGCTCTTTGTCCATCTTCTGGTCTTCTTGCAGTGGTGTTGCCTGAGTCACTTTCATAACCTTTGGTTTCTGTGGTTTCAGGTTTGCACAAGTTCTTCTTTCCATTTCCCTTTTGGTACTTTTCCATCCCTTCTTTGAAACTCTTACAAATTTACCCTTTTATTCAATTACCCTTTTATTCAATTACCCTTTTTATTCAATTCCCCTCCTTAATTCACAGTGATCCCTGCAGGACACAGGTGTGCAGCTGGGGATGATGGGGTCTTCCATATTGGGAGATGTGAAGAAATAGGAACCAAAAGAGAAGACATAAGCGACAATTACCTCAACAGGAGGTAAGCGACTGGGAATGATGGGAAGCACGGCTTCAACAGAACATAAGTCTGTAGTTAAGGTGTTGACAAAAGTGCTAGAGAAACAGAATGGCACTGTCAACAGCACTGACTTGATACAACTCCTGGTTTGGGTATCAGCCATGTACCGGAGGCAAACTCTTCAAATATATATGACAGGGACTTGGGACACTGAAGGTGTTAAACTTTGGGATGCAGCCACCCGTGGGGATGCCGCCGTGCAGTGACAGCCAACAGCCTGGTGTACTGTGTTCGAGGCATTGAAGTGTGCGGCGGGAGAGAGTAGGGGTGAGGGGACGTCGGTGTCCGCTTCCCCCGCAGCTCTGGCGGCACCGGCAGCCCCGGCCGTGCCTCCCCACAGCCCCACCGGCAGAGGAACCGTGTGTAGAGCTGCTGGCCTGGAAAAGTCATCATTGAATTTTTGATCCAGGGCCCTGAATGACAGCCAGACTGACTTCCTTCCCCCCTCCCCCTTCCAATGATGTTGGTACATGGGCACTCCCGCCAGCCGCGCCGCACTCGGGTCCCTGTGCTGCGCCACCCCCTGTGCTGCGCCACCCACTGCGCCCGGTGGCGCCCGGGAACGCTGCTGCCGCCGCCGGCCGCGGGCGCGGCGTTTGCCTCGGCACTGCCGCTCATGTGCGGGAGCAAACCGCGGCTAGAGGGGACGGAGACACACTGCGTGCCCCGTTGTACTGGTTCTATTGCGGCTAATGGTCTCCTTGGCGGGAGGGTTTCAGTTCGGGTTAATCATAGAATCATAGAATGGTTAGGGCTGGAAGGGACCTTCAAAGGTCATCTAGTCCAACCCCCCTGCAAGGAACAGGGATATCTCCAACTAGATCAGGTTGCTCAGGGCCTCGTCCAACCTGGCCTTGAACGTCTCCAGGGATGGAGCATCCACCACCTCTCTGGGCAACCTGTTCCAGTGTTCTACAACTCTCATGGTAAAAAATTTTTTCCTAATATCCAATCTGAATCTACCTCCCTCTATTTTAAAACCATTACCCCTTGTCCTATCACAACTGGCCCTCCTGAACAGCCTCTCCCCATCTTTCCTGTAGGCCCCCTTGAGGTACTGGAAGACCGCTATAAGGTCACCCCGGAGCCTCCTCTTCTCCAGGCTGAACAGCCCCAACTCTTTCAGCCTGTCCTCATAGGAAAGGTGCTCCAGCCCTCTTATCATCTTCGTGGCCCTCCTCTGGCCCCTCTCCAACTGGTCCATGTCCTTCTTATGTTGGGGGCTCCAGAACTGGACGCAGTACTCCAGGTGAGGTCTCACGAGGGCAGAGTAGAGGGGGAGAATCACCTCTCTCGACCTGCTGGCCACGCTCCTCTTGATGCAGCCCAGGATGCGGTTGGCCTTCTGGGCCGCAAGAGCACATTGCCGGCTCATATTGAGCTTCTCGTCCACCAGTACTCCCAAGTCCTTCTCCTCAGGGCTGCTCTCGATCCATTCTCCGCCCAGTCTGTATTTGTGCCTGGGATTGCCACGACCCAGATGTAGGACCTTGCATTTGGCCTGGTTGAACTTCATGAGGTTGGTACAGGCCCACCTCTCCAGCCTGTCGAGGTCCCTCTGGATGGCATCCCTCCCTTCCAGCGTGTCGACAGCACCACACAGCTTGGTGTCATCGGCGAACTTGCTGAGGGTGCACTCCATGCCACTGTCCACGTCACCGACAAAGATGTTGAAGAGGGCCGGGCCCAACACAGGACCCCTGAGGGACGCCACTCGTGACCGGTCTCCACTTGGACATTAGAGCCGTTGACCACTACTCTCTGAGTGCGGCCATTGAGCCAATTCCTTATCCACCGAGTGGTCCATCCATCAAACCCATGCCTCTCTAGTTTAGAGAGAAGAATGTCGTGCGGGACAGTGTCAAAAGCTTTGCACAAGTCCAGGTAGATGATATCCATTGGTCGACCCTTGTCCACCGATGCTGTCACCCCATCATAAAAGGCCACCAAGTTGGTCAGGCACGATCTGCCTTTGGTGAAGCCATGTTGGCTGTCACCCACCACCTCCTTGCTCTCCATGTGCCTTAGCATGGTTCCCAGGAGAATCTGCTCCATGACCTTGCCAGGCACAGAGGTGAGGCTGACCGGCCTGTAGTTGCCCGGGTCCTCCTTGTTCCCCTTTTTAAAATGGGGGTTATGTTCCCTCTCTTCCAGTCATCGGGGACCTCGCCAGACCGCCACGAACTTCTCAAATACAATAGCCAGTGGCTTGGCAACTTCATCCGCCAGTTCCTTCAGGACCCGCGGATGGATCTCATCAGGTCCCATGGACTTGTGCACCTTCAAGTTCCTCAGATGTTCTCGAACCTGGTCTTCAAGTACAGTGGGCGGTGGTTCATCCTCACAGTCCCTGCTAGTTCTTTCCACAGCTTGGGTGGTAAGACAAGAGGCTTTATCAGTGAAAACTGAGGCGAAAAAGTCATTGAGTACCTCAGCCTTCTCTATGTCCCGGGTAACCAGAGCACCAGTATCCTTCCGGAGGGGGCCTACATTCTCCTTGGACTTCCTTTTGTCCCCTACATACCTATAGAAGCTTTTCTTATTGCTTTTTATATCCCTTGCCAAATTTAATTCCTTCAGGGCTTTAGCCTTCCTCCCTTGATCCCTGGTCACTCGTACAGCTTCTCTGTATTCCTCCTAGGCTATCTGTCTCCGCTTCCACCCTCTGTAGGCTAACCTCTTCATTTTCAGTTGGTCCAGGAGCTCCTTGCTCATCCACGCGGGCTTCCTGGTCTTTTTGCCCGACTTGTTCTTCATCGGGATGCACCTCTGCTGAGCTTGGAGGAGGTGCTCCTTGAATGTGGACCAACTTTCCTGGGCCCCTCGTCCCTCCAGGGCCGCCTCCCATGGCACTTTGCCCATCAGGTCCTTGAAGAGGCCGAAGTCCGCCTTCCTGAAGTCTAGGGCACAGAGCTTGCTGTATAGTCAGGGTGGTTGAAGTCCCCCATGAGGACCAGGGCTTGTGACCGCGAGGCTGCCTCTATCTGGCTATAAAGCGCCTCATCTGCTCTGTCCTCCTGGCCAGGTGGCCTGTAACAGACCCCTACTGTAACATCGCCTATCCGTCCCCGTCCTCTAATCTTGACCCATAAGCTCTCTGTCAGCTCCTCCTCCAACCCCAGGCGAAGCTCCACGCACTCCAGCCGGTTGCTGACGTAGAGAGCGACACCCCCTCCTCGTCTCCCCTTCCTGTCTTTTCTAAAAAGTTTATACCCCTCCCTGTTGACACTCCAGTCATAGGAGTCGTCCCACCACGTCTCCGTGATGCCAATAAGGTCGTAGCCCTGCTCATGTACACGCATCTCTAGTTCATCCTGTTTATTTCCCATGCTGCGTGCGTTGGTGTACATACACTTTAGCTGGGCTCCCGACAAAGCCGACTCGCTGGCTGGAGTGACAGGGGTTCTCTTGGGTGGCAGCATAAGTTCATTTGAACATACCTGTGATCCTTCCTCAGCCTCTGGACCCTCGGTGCTGGCACTGGCGCCATGCTGACAGCAGTAGGCTGAACTGTGCTTCCCCCTCCCCAGCAATACTAGTTTAAAGCTCTATGCACAAGTCTGGCAAGCCTTTGTCCAAGCACCTTTTCCCTTTCTCGGTTAGGTGCACGCCATCTGCCCCTAGCAACCCAGGCTTCTCAAAATTTACCCCATGGTCAAAATACCCAAAGCCCTGGCTGTAGCACCAGTCCTGAGCCATGAGTTAACCTGCCAGATACGTTTGGCCCTTGCAGGTCCCTGCCCCTTGACTGGAAGCACTGATGAGAACACTATCTGTGCCCCAGAGTCCTTGACTGCTGCACCCAGGGCCCTGAAGTCCCTTTTGATGTTTTTCAGATTGCTGACAGCTGTATCATTGGTACCCACATGAAACACCAGTAGTGGGTAATAGTCTGGGGCCGTATGAGGCTAGGTAATCTCTTGGTAACATCCCTGATACGAGCACCCGGGAGACAGCATACCTCCCGAGACAGCGCATCGGGTCGGCAGATGGGTGCCTCCATACTTTTAGGAGGGAGTCACCCACTACCAACGCGCCTCTTTTTCTTGGTGGCGCTAGTTACCACCCTTGTTGGTTGAGCTGCCTCGTCTTTCTCCAGTGCCTCCCCGAGGTGTTAGGTTTTACTTCTTCGGTCTGCAGAGTGGCAAAGCGGTTCTGCAGGGGTATCGTGGGGTTCTGGGGAAGCTGCTGCTTCTTCCTGCTGCGCCTGCTGCGCCGTACAACTTCCCATTTGTTGGCATCTGCCTTCTTACTTACCTTATGTGTCAGTGGAGGGGTTTCTGGTTGGTGCACTGGTTGCTGCGGTTCGGGTGCAGACTGCGCCTGGAACCAAGCATCCAGCTCCCTTTCAGCCTCCCTGATGTCCCTCAGCCTCCTGACAGCCTCTTGCAGTTCAGCCACCTGCCGCAGGAGCTCTCCACCTGGATGCACGTCTGCAGTCAGGGCTGGTGCCTGCCCCAGAAGTAGGATCCAGGCACTGCCTGCAGCCCAGGGTCTGCACCGCCGCCTCTCCCCTTGGCTGTTCCGTCTGCACGGAGGCATCGACTGCCGCAGGGGGAGCCGGTGCAGACCTCGCGGCCGAGCTGCAGCCCTTGCTCTAAGGCGGGTGTTGGCCATGTTATCCTGAGAACAGGAACAGCAAACGTCCCGGGTCGGCGCCCTCCCTGACGCGCCCTGCCGCGCAAACTGCCGCGCCCCTAGTTCTGCCGCGCCACGCCCCTGTTTGCCCGCTCCTGTTCATAGATTCATAGATTTCTAGGTTGGAAAAGACCTTAGAGATCATCGAGTCCAACCATCCCTAATCCCCATTAAACCATATCCTCAAGTAGCTCATCCACCCTATTCTTAAACACATCCAGGGATGGGGACTCAACCACTTCCCTGGGCAGCCTATTCCAGTGGCTGACAACCCTTTCAGAGAAGAAATACTTCCTAACATCCAACCTGAATCTCCCTGACTAAGCTTATGCCATTTCCTCTTGTTCTATCTCCCATCACTAATGTAAAGAGCCCTTCCCCTAACTCCCACCATCTTTTCTCAGTATTTATAGGCCGTAATCAGGTCTCCCTCAGCCTCCTCTTCTCCAGGCTAAACAGCCCCAACTCCCTCAGCCGCTCCTCATAAGTTTTATTTCCAGCCCCTTGACCAGTTTAGTTGCCCTTCTTTGGCTCGCTCCAGGAGCTTTCAAGGCCCAAGATAGTGTTCTGGGCGGTGGCATGGGGCACAGCATAGGTTTCCAGCCATCAGTGGTGTTTCCACCATTGTAAGCACGTAAAGCTTGCCACTGCGAGTTTGTGGAAGTGTGACATAGTCAATTTGCCAAGCCTCTCCATATTGATATTTCAACCAACGCCCTCCATACCAAGAGGTTTTAACCGCTTGGCTTGTGATTGCAGCACACGTTTCACATTCATGGATCACCTCTGCAATAGTGTCCATAGTTAGGTCCACCCTCGATCGCGAGCCATTTGTATCTGGTATCCCTTCCTTGATGGCCTGAGGCATCGTGGGCCCAACGAGCTAGAAATTTTTCACCTTTATGTTGCCAGTCCAGATCCACTTGAGCCACTTTAATCTTGGCGGCCTGATCCACCTGTTGATTGTTTTCATGTTCTTCTGTGGCCCGACTCTTGGGTACATGGGCATCTACATGTTACTTTCACAATCAGCTTCTCTACTCGAGCAGCAATGTCTTTCCACAATGGGGCAGCCCAGATGGGTTTACCTCTGCGTTGCCAGTGCTCTGCTTCCACTGCCGTAGCCATCCCCAGGCATTTGCTACATCCAAGAGTCGGTATAGAGATAGAGCATTGGCCACTTTTCTCGTTCAGCGATGTCTAAAGCCAGTTAGATGGCTTTCACCTCTGCGAACTGACTGATTCACTTCTCCTTTGGTAGCTTCTGCGACCCGTCGAGTAGAACTCCATACAGCAGCTTTCCATTTTCGAGTTTTCCTACAAGGCGACAGGATCCGTCGGTAAACAGAGCGTATTTTTCTCATGTCTGATAGTTCATTATAAGGTGGAGCCTCCTCAGCACGTGTCACCTCCTCCTCCTCTGGTGACATTCCAAGTCTTTACCTTCAGCCCAGTTAGTGATCACTTCCAAAATTCCTGGGCGATTGAGGTTTCCTATCCGAGCTCTTTGTGTGATCAGCGCGATCCACTTGCTCCATGTGGCATCAGTTGCGTGGTGTGTAGACGGGACGCTCCCTTTGAACAT